>NC_133104.1:35872275-36178073 GCF_022965805.1 Primulina eburnea | reverse complement strand
AAGAGGCCACATTAGCCAAACTTCGATATTCAGCTTCAGTACTGGATCGAGAAACAATATGTTGTTTCTTTGAGCTCCAAGCTATTGGCGAATTACCTAGAAACCAACAGAAACCCGAGATTGAACGTCGATCATCGGGGTCATTCCCCCAGTCCACATCGCAATATCCATAGAGCGA
Organism: Primulina eburnea; assembly: GCF_022965805.1. Taxonomy (NCBI): domain Eukaryota; kingdom Viridiplantae; phylum Streptophyta; class Magnoliopsida; order Lamiales; family Gesneriaceae; genus Primulina; species Primulina eburnea. The sequence continues at coordinate 36,177,895 of NC_133104.1, read as the reverse complement.
CAGACAAGAAGAAGAACTCAGAATAATACCAAGATGTAATGTGCCTTTGATGTATCGAAGAATTCTTTTTACAGCTTTCCAATGAGTGAGAAGAGGAGAGTGCATAAATTTGCAGACTTTATTCACACTGTAAGCAATGTCTGGTCGAGTGATGGTTAAATATTGTAATGATCCAACAGTACTTCGGTATAGAGTCACTTCTTCAAAAGGATCCCACATCCTTGACAGAGAGTTTAACTCCCGTGGACATAGGTGTTGGCAAAGGATTAGCTTGATGCATCTTAGTTTTCAATAGGAGATCTTGCACGTATTTAGACTGAGACAAAAACAATGAACAAGTGAACAACTAGAATCCCTTTGTACTTCAATGCCCATAAAATATGACAGATCTCCAAGATCTTTGAGAGAAAATTGAGCGTCCAAATCATGAATAATATGTTGTATTTGAGCTTGATCACTTCCTGTTATGACAATGCCATCAACGTAGACAAGAATATAAATAACAAATGTAGACGTAATTTTAATGAACAAAGATGAATCAGCGCGCGATGTGATAAACCCCATAAACTGAAGAGCAGTTCGCAATTTATCGAACCAGGCGCGGGGAGCTTGTTTACGCCTGTAAAGAGCCTTGTGTAACCTGCACACAAGAGGAGTACCATCATTTTGAACTTCAAATCCAGGTGGTTGCTGCATGAACATCACCTCAATAAGAGAGCCATTTAAGAAAGCATTATTCACATCTAGTTGCTTGTATTTCAACCACGAGAAACGGCAAGAGTTAACACAATGCGAATAGTTGTGGGTTAGCAACTGGGCTAAATGTTTCAGTGTAGTCTAAGCTTGGTGTTTGTGAGTAGCCTTTCGCTACAAGTCTGGCTTTGTGGCGAGCAATAGAGCCATCAGGTTTCGTCTTGAGTTTAAACACCCATTTACACCCAATGATTGGAGTGTTGGCTGGGGCTGTAACCAAGGCCAAGTTTTGTTTTGAATGAGAGCATTGTATTCAGAACTCATAGCCTTGATCCATTACGGATGCTGTTGGGCTTCTTTTACAGTCTGAGGTTCACATGAAGAAGACAAAGAAGCACCAAAAACCTTTGGCTTGAAAACAACTGCTTTAGCCCTTGTAACCACATGATGAGTATTCACAGGAGAGGAGAGAGATATGTTCTCTTCAAAAGGAACAGAAGAATGTAAAGGAGAAACAACAGAAGATGGATTTGAGTTAGAAGAAGTACCAGAATTTGATAATGGACTAGACACAGAGGTAGGAACAGAGGGACTTAAAAAGGAATTAGAGGACTGTGAAAATGAATTAGAGGACTGTGAGGAAGAAACTTTAGGCAGAAATAAAGGGATGAAGAAGGACACTTCTCAACAGATAACTTTGAATGGATTTTAAAGGAGGAAGCAAATGGAAATGAGGACTCATCGAAGGTGACATGACGTGAGACATATATCCGAACATTGGAACTCATGCATATATATCCTTTGTGTTGAGTGATATAACCTATGAAGGTGCAAGGAGTAGACCTAAACTCAAGTTTATGATGATTATAAGGCCGTAAACAAGGGAAACACAAGTATCCAAAAATTTTTAGATGAGAATAATTTCGAGCTTTGTTAAATAGTCGAGTAAGAGGTTTTTCCCCAGAAAACGCATCTATAGGTAGTATATTAATGAGATGAACGGCAATGGAAAATGTATCAGCCCAAAAGTGCAAGGGAATAGATGCATGAGATAAAAGCGTAAGCCCCATTTCTACAATATGGTTATGTTTACGTTCAACCACACCATTTTGTTTGGATGTGTAAGGGCATGAGAATCGATGACTTATACCATGATTTTGAAGAAAGGATGACAAGGCTTTAAAATCTCTCCCAGAATTTGTCTGTAAAGTTCTAATTTTCTTGTTAAATAGAGTTTCAACTTGAGATTTGAATAAAGGAAACACTCGGCTGACTTTTGATTTGAGTTTGAGGAAATAAATCCAAGTGTATCTACTATATGCGTCAACAAAGCTGACATAATACCAAAACCCATTACGAGAGAGCTCATAAGATGGTCCCCATAGATCTGAATAAATTAATTCAAGAGGTTCAAAAAATGTTGTTTTCGGCGGGGAGAATGGTAGTTGATGACTTTTACCCAATGGACAAGCTGAACAAAATTGATCATTCATTCTTTGGAATAGAAACATTACAATGCATCGATATTTACTTAACAACAGGCATACTAGGGTGTCCTAGTCTAAGGTGCCAGTTATTTAAAAGACCAGAAGACCATATGATGGGAATTGAGGGCTGGCTGATAGTACTCGAACCTTTTGAAAAATTTATTGAAGTAGGACTAAGGTGAAGACAAGTTGCTGGAGGGCCAAAGACGGATGCAGGCTTTTCTAAGCTAAATTTGTATAATCCTTCATGCAAAGTACCTTTTAGAAGAACCACATTGGTTGCTAGATCCTTCACAAAACAGATAGTAGGATGAAACTCAAAAAAGACTCTATTGTCATGTGCAAACTTACTGACACTCAAGAGATTCTTGGTTATGTGTGGGACTCGTAACAAATTTTTTAATAGAAAGGAACGTGATGAAGAGGATAAGAAATTGGAATGTCCAATATGAGAGATGAACAAACCTTCTCCATTTCCCATGTGAATCTTACCAGATCATTTGTAACATGATGTGAAGCTCCTGAATCGGGATACCACCAGTCTTCGGCAGATGAGCCTGGTGTTGTGGATGCTAAGGCTGCAACATGGTATTTAATCTGTGCTCGAGTCTGATTTTGCACAGTAGAGTGATAACCACTGAATTGATTATGAGGAGACCCAAAATTATACCCTCCATTCTGCCCGTAAAGAGGCACAAACTCTTTTTCAAATCGATAATGACACTTTTCGGCAACATGCCCAGTGATGCCACATATTTGACATACTGGTCGGCTAGAGGAGTAGCTCCACCCTCGACCACGACCTCGAGAGTTTCTCCCTCGACCCCTACCTCGATGAAAGAATGTAGGAGTTTGAGGAGGAAACTCAAATTTCTTTTGTAAAGGGAAGGTAGTTGCATTCACTGAAGGAGCTGTGCTCTCGGTGTTAGAGGAGTATGATTCTATCCTGCCTTCATGAGCCATTAAAAGAGCTCCAACATAATAAATTGTGAGGAATTCAGCTCGAGATGTAACATGAACTACAACTAAGTCGTATTCAAGTCCGATTCCACTGACATATAGAACTTGATCTTCCTCAGAGATGGGATGTCCACAGTCTGCCAGAATATCCATGAAGTTTTTCATTTTCTCCAGATAATCCTTCATGCTGAGATTCCCCTTTTTCAGAGTTTGAAGCTGAAGTTTATACTGTACGACTTTATCCCTCGATCTTGTCGCAAATAGACATGATACTCTCGTCCACAGCTGCACCGAGGTTAAACAACCGATAATTTGGCTTTGAACACTTTCTGTCATGGAAGCAAGGAGAAACGAGAACAACAATTGATCTTGTCGACAACAAGAAATAAAAGCTGGATTTACCATCTCGGTGCCATGTTCATCGATTACAACCTTTTGAGGAACGGGAGGATCATTGAGTATGAAAATATCTAGTCCTAACCCACGATACCAGCAAGAATCTGGAGATTCCACAGAAGAAAATTATCATCACTCAACTTTACAGAATTTATTTGGTTTGCTTGGTTGATAATTGGAAAGTTGTCGCTGGTGAAGATGTTGGACTGAAGATGGAAATATTTGGAGATGTGGCTGCCGTTATGGTAGCTCTGATACCAAGTTAGTAAACTAAAAGAACGATAAGTTTGAGGAAATAACGAAGAACTTCATTTCATTCCTAATAAGATAATTACAATCAGTCATGTTTATATATCCCTACAACCAATGAACTATTTACAAGTGGTAGAAGCTGTTGAGAGGTTATAACGACTTAACAAATTCATGAGCTGTTAAATCTATCATCTAGATCTTTCTAATTATATTGACTGAGACTTTGTGGACTGAAGTAATCTTGGGCTTTAGATTATACTATCATGCTTTGGTGTTGGGCTTTATATCAGATCCTTGACTTGCACTCCATCCAGATTTGGAGGTAACACCACTCTGTAATCTAGCGTCTCTAGACGACCGACAATCTTAAATGGTCCAATGTACCTCGGTTAGGGCTAGAGGGGGAGAGATTTTACTCGTTTTTCGTCGAAAGATAGATCAAAGTTGTTATCCAGGCATCTTTCAACACGTGCTGTAAGTTTCCATCCGTTTCAAAATTGGAATGTACACGAGTCAGGGCCCTTGTTTGATGTCTTGGGTGCTTCACCAAATTACGCGGGTTTAGGGCATCAGTGTGAAATTCCGGCATGTCTCTGTAATTATTGATTTTATATATTTTAGTAATTTAAATTATATTGACAATACAATCTTGTTCTTTTAGTGGAGTAGAATAAGATTAAGAAATTATTTTAATTAATCATGAATTAATTATATTAAAATTATTTTATTGAAACTTAATCTAATTGGGTCATACCAAGTCTAGCTGGAAAAAAAACTCAGATAAATAATATGAGTTATGATTTATTAAATATGCATGAATAAAATATTTGGAGTATAGTGTCACATGTGCATATGTCATTCATGAAAAGTTTCAATTATGATCTTCCTGATATGGTATGATTTGATTAGTCCATTAATTTATGACAATGATATAATTTCATATTTTGTTTTTGGATAAATTTTCTTGCAAGACTAGTAATACGTAGTCTTGTAACGTGAATACTATAATTTCGAGTTTGACAGAAAAAGAAAAAGGTTCGAGGGGTTGGAGAGAAAAGAATTGTTAAAACACGCTTCGAGGATGATAATTATTAGTCTTTTTATAGGATTGAGTGCTTATCGCTTTACCAAAAGCTATAGCTAGTAGTAATTGTGCAACTCAAGTCTTTTAAAACGCACAGCAATTCAAACATCACGATTCGATCGCTCTACCAAGCATGGACAAATTATTGAACTCAACAATCTCCCTCCCAATAACTGCACTCGTTGCAATCAATGAGAATCGAACCCGTGACCTTGGCTTTGATACCAATTGTAGGACCGAGTTATCGCTTTACCAAAAGCTATAGCTAGAAGTAATGGTACAACTCAAATATTTTAAACCGTACAACAACTCAAGCACCACGATTCGATCGCTCTATCAAACATGGACAATTATTGCACCCAACACTTTTCGTGTTAAATAGACAAAACGATCATGATCTTTTAAGTTTCATATGATTAAATGTCTTTTTTCATTACATGCAATTTTTTTTAGTGTACGAGCACCTCAGTGTTGCGTCTCGGGCACCTATCGTCCTGTCCTCGAGGTAAAAAAAAAGAAAAAGAAAGAAAAGAAAAAAAAACATATTGATTTAAGATAGGATTGATGGATCATGGATGTTTCTTTTAGGAGTTATTTTACGAAGGCTGCATGTGATTTATTTTAAAAAAAAATTATTCCTCTATTTTATGTTAAATAAAATTAAGAAAAGTCAGTAACGTCCCAACTATGAAAATTCCGGGACGTTACACAAGAACTTGATTAATTCGATTCAAAAGATAATATATTTATTAAAATAATACAATAAAAATGGAGAATTTGAAGTAATGCGTTATCTATCTACACTAACTTTTAAGTATTTTAATGGACAAACATTTGAAATATATTGTCTCAATGTGTCGCCAAATGCAATTATTGCACACCAACAAATAAAAAATTATGAGCTAGAATAAATCATTGAATTTATCAACATTTTTTCTAAAAAAAATGTTGAATTTGGTAATATGGTGAAAATGATTTTTCTAAATTATGTGTAATCCTATTATTTTTTTAATTAATTTTGTATGCTAGATCAATTATTTCATTTAAAATATCTGATTTTTTTAGACTTTATTCAGATTAATAAAGTATTAGTATATCACAAGTGATGTATATATGACATTAAAATTTTTTTTATTAAATATTTTTTATCTGCATTAAAAAAAAGCTATTTTTATCATAAAATTAGAAGCTATATTAAATTAATGCCATAGAGATTATTTTTATAAGAATTTTTTGAATTTTATTTTATGATTTTTACAATAAATTTTGGATAAATTGCTATGATAATAACAACAGAGCTTCTTTCTATATCCGGTAGTAAATGAAAAATAGATCTTTGGTATTAAATAAAAAAATACCAGAACACCATTGTTAATTAATATAATTTATTATTTTTTGGGAATAATAATAAAGCAAACATAGCCTCGCTTGCTTGTACACCACCACTAGAGTTTAGTTGCCCGCAAGTTACTCGAAACTCGACTCAATATAAAGATTATTCGAGATTGTTCGTTAAGGTTATCGAGTCGGGCTCGAGCTCTATCTCGAGTTCGACAATTTTATCATACCGAGCTCGAGGATCAGAATGTTATGCTAGTAAGCTTGCGAGCCTATTCGTGAGTTCGATTAGTTTTTTGGGCTAACTTGTTTGGTCATGAGTTTTTGTCCACTTGCTGTTTTAACGAGCTCGACGAGCTAAAAAATGAGCTTTTTATCGAGCTCGAAAACAAATTCGCTTAATGAAATGATTATGATTGTTAAACATAATAAACGAGTATCCACGAGTTTTGTAATTTTCAAATGAATCGACCCTGATAAGCTCCAGCTATGTATATCCTTTACAAGCCAATCCGATCCTTTATTTCCTTGACCACCACCAGCAAGGGCAGTGTGTAGCGCCAACTGAGTCACTGTTCATCAAAATCAAAGAATCCAATTTCTTCAGAAAAGAAAAATAAAAATTCCAGAATCCAATCGATATGCCAATCTCCGGAGAATCGGCGTCATCATCTGAAGATCTGCGTGGCCCTTCCCATAACCCTTTAGCGCCTTCCCATGAGGTATATTCAACTAAACATATACGTGTATTAGCAACTGCCCGTTGCTTTCATTTTTCATTATTTTTCGGATTTATTGTCTCTGTATGCATATATTTAGACCCGTGAAGTTAATTTAACATTAAAATAAAACATGAGTTTTTTTTTCCGATTTCGTTGGCTTTATAATTTTTCCATGTTGCCTGTCACCTGCTTGGTAAATGGCCCAAGAGTCGAAAATCCACATCCAAGAATGTAAAAACGAAATTGGAGATCTAAATTGTGTTATCTGGGTGCATTTTATAGAGCAGGAGTAAGTAGCTGTATAAATGGTAAAAGTGGTGGTGTTGTAGATTGAAATTAACTTGTTATAATGTTCCAATCTGTGCCGTGGTGTTTGAGTTGGAGTTATTATGGATTCTCAGTTTCTTAACTTCGATCTGCTGAAATGTTTTGTGCAGTCATTTAACATTTCAACAACAGTTGATCCAAGTTTTGTGATATCTTTGATAAGGAAGCTTGTACCTTTGGATATAGAAGATTGTGAAAATGCTCTTGAAAGTTGTTTGCATGAGGAAGAACCAAAACGTGAAAGCATAGAAGAAAATGGCATCCGTGTATCTGAAAATGGAGAAGTTGAAGCTAAGGAAACTGCTGATAATGGTGGTGAAGAGAATGGTCCCAAAACAATAAATGAAAAGAAACATCAAGGTGGGTTGGCTCGAGAAAAAACATGGGAGGAGTGTGGATGCATTTTATGGGATCTAGCTGCAAGTGGAAAGCATGCTCGATTAATGGTATCCATCCTCTTCATTGGAAAGCTATAAACGTTCTCTTCTTTAGTACATGTGTAATCAATTTTATGCCATCACTTATGCCATCACTTTCATACGACATCCGCTGATAAAAATATGGCTTTGTCTGTAAAGGGATATAATTGAACTTTGGCATGTGCATTCTTTCAGAGATACTTGTAGGCTTTATAACTTCCTTATACTGATGTTTGAACTTCGATTTAGGCTCAAAATCTTATCATTGACGTGCTTTTGGCTAATCTTATGGTTTCTAGGTCTGCGCGCATTACTGTAAGCATCCGTTTTACTTAACTGTCTTCATTTTGCTACATGGGCTTGGTGTATGTATTTATTGAATTTCTCAGTACACTCAAATCCCCATTTCAAAGCTGCTTCCTATTTTCGCAGGAAATTAGTCTTGGAATAATTGGAAACCTTGTTTGTAATGAAATCATACGTAAACAAATATCCTCTTCGAATGGATTGGTCAAAGTGATTGTAGATCAATTGTTTCTGGATGATGTACCTTGCCTCTGTGAAGCCTTCCGGTAAGTGCTTCACTATCATAACCAACTTTATTGCTGATATAGATTTTAGCTCATTATAATGTTTAATTGCTTACATTTATGGAGAGATGCATATCAGCATCACAATTTTTTCCATCTGTGAATGCAAAAGGGGTATTTTAATTTTTGAAGGATAATTTTAATCTTTGTAAGTATCCTTCATTTCTAGTTATTCCCTTGACCCTAACCAATAAAAATAGGGAACATCATTCCTTTCTGGCTTCATCTTTTGTGTGAACAAAGAAGGTGTAAAGGCAAAGAGCACTGTGAGTAAAATCCACGCTGCAAACCAAGTAAAGGTATTTTAACAGCTTTAGAAATTAAACAATGGCTGCACAGTTGCAGAGACTTTTATGGGCAATATGTTGAAACTCATACTCCTTGAGAACGGCTATTTGTATGTTTGATATCACTTCTGGATTGGCTCCATTTTATGTGTGAACCAAGAAGGTGTAAAGGCTAAGAGGACTGCGAGTAAAATCCATGCTGCGAACCAATTATAGGTATTTTAACAGCATTAGAAATTGGACAATGGCTAGACAGTTGCAGAGACTTTTATGGGCAATTTGTTGAAAACACATACTCCTTGAGAATGAATATTTATGTGTTTGATATCACTTCTGATTGGCTTTTGATATGCATAGTGATTACTCCTCCGCTATAATTTATTGATTGCATTTGGTTTTCAACATAGGGTGATTACAACGTCTCTTAAATTCGGCGATGGATGTGTTATCTGGGCTGAAGCATTGCAAACTGAACAAACATTATCTCGGATTCTGTGGATTTCTGAAAATGCTCTAAATCGTAAGCTCATTGAAAAGGTACACAAATTATTTTAGCCATTTCTTTCCACGTAAAAGGTTATAATCTGCAACTGATGCTTGTAAAAATTTGATTGCACGCGGGACATTCCTGTATTAAATTTTTAGGACATGAAAATTCTTTAGTTTACCATCTCTTCGATATATAGTGCTTTATATTATTCCAAAGCATGTATAAAAGAGTGCTGTCGTTTAACAAAACAACATAAGGCGCATGTCATGATGCCAAATAACTTCCAAAATTCTTAGGATTCAGCCTTTATTATGTAGTCAGTGTCATGCCCCAGACCCAAAAACCTGACATAAATTAAGTGTTGATATAAATTAAGCGCTCTTAGTCATACAAATGCATTGTGAAGTCAGGTAAATCAACTTCCTAAAAGATCTCAAAAGTTGGTTTGTATATGTATTAGCAACCACTTTTAAAGTGAGCTTTGCTATGTAACTTGACATGGGACAAGTTGTGTGTCTCACATGCAGAACTTTAAGATGATTAATGAAACTACAATATGTTTATATCATTTTTAAATAGTATTTGCTTATGTGGTATTGAGGTCAACAAAATTTATGACTGGTTTTAGTGGCTTCATCATACTTGTCACTAAGTTATCATTAGCGTTTTATGCTGAATTAGTTATACTTGGAAGAATTTGAAAAGATGTATTTACTGAAATTATATTGATGTTACATATGATGCTTGTAGGATTTATTTTAGTAGAAAGGTCGGTCGATAAATTTAACTAGAAATGTATTGTTTTACTGAGTTTTTATGAGAGAATTAAAAGACAATCTTTCCTTATAGTTACTAGAGTAACATGTACTTGTTAAATTTATGTTATAGATGTTTTATCCTGAGTATTTTTCTTTTTATTTATCGAGCCTGTATCATCAGTTCCTATGAATTGTCTGCAGCACTTTATCGGACTTCTTTATTTCCTTTTCAGAGTACATGTTTTCTTCTCCATGTTCTAGATCGTCAACAAGTAGAAGCTATTCTTCTTCCACCTATGATGAAGTTGGGTCTTTCAAGTCTTCTTATCAATCTGTTGGCTTTCGAAATGAGCAAATTTCGGGGAGAACAAAAACCTGAGGAGTATGGCTTCTTTTGTGTGATTCATAATTTGCAATGCCAAAGTTTATATTTTCCTGTTAGATGGTTTGGAATCTCGAACTGCCGTTGGATGTGTTTGAATTTGTAAATTTACAAGTTGGAGCAGTTCCTACCCTGATATCTGGCCGTGTAATGGTTGTTTTGATTCTTCTAGCTGATTCAATTCCAGGGGCATGCTTAACATTTCATAGTTGGATGTGTTTTTTAATATTTTCTGGAGTTTAGACACTTCTTTTGGTCTACACTTTCTTTTCTAGCATGTCTACTTTTGCACAGCTAATCTGATTGGCTCTAGCTGAGATAATTTTTATGACTACGAAATTACATTATCAGGGACGAGGTGCTGCATTCTATTCTTTTATCAGTTAAAAAGCTCTCAGATATGGATGAATACACGAAAGAAATATGGTTGAACGAACAGCTATTGCCACTGCTGGTAGAGCTAATCAAATTTCCTGATAAATTTGAGGTATATTGCTGGTTTTGGTGCTTGCCAAAGCTTTCCATGTAATTATCACATATATTACTTACTGCTCCTTATCAATTATGCATTTATGTGCTAAGATGCTATTTCCCAACAAACTTACACAGTAACCCCAAGCACAAGCAAATATTTACCCAGTACTATCGCTCTTCCTTGGTAGAATTGGCTCTAATTTACTGGTAACAACATTTGACCTGAAACTATCCCCTGCAATCTGAATATTCCATTATGAGCTTAACGTCACATCGCTTGCAAACACTTCGCTCACATACTTCATCCACAAACTTGTATACAAATGCAATTCCATCTATTTCGGCTATCACCATATTAAAAATCAAACTAATTTGTTGTTATGGGTTCTTGTTATCTATTCTTCAAATGAGAGGAATCTAGCAGCCTTGATCAAGTGATGACTTTCTAGATTTTGATATATTCATTTGACGATAAACATGTTTTAATGCAGTGGGTGCTCATTTTGATATCAGAAGGCATGACTTCATAATATCGGACGTAGAATGAGAAATCAACTCTTGCAAGCTTTATAAATGCATTGAATGCTTATAGTCCCCCAACAGTCCAATTTTATTTGGCAAATTCACATCCTTCTCAAAATGCATTTACTCATTTGCAGATACCCAATTCTTGTGTAACTGCCTCGATGATGCTGGAAAAAGTTGTTATTGATGGGACTAATCTTGCATCAGAGATGTCACAAGGTGGATCTATTCGTCATTCCCGTCGTGCTACTCTTTTTTCTGCTACAATCAACTGAATCAGAATCAGAACTGAAAATTTTTGGTCATTTCAGACCTTGATGTCTTGCAGGGTCTAATGGACGCATTTCCATTTGCTACTTTCTCTGAATTAAGACTGGCAAAAATGTGGAAAATCATTGCAATATTATTGACTAAGGTTCAAGAAGGTGAGGTGAGCACATCATTCTTGAACCGTCTTGCCTCAATACTCACAAGGAAATTTGATCTACTTCAAGAAGAGATTGACATCAACCTTTTGGAGGATAGGGATGATGATCCTCCTCCCACCGAATATGTGGATGCGCTACTTATTGTTGTATCCTTCGCTCCTTGGATACATATAGATTTTGTACTGATTAATATATGGTTGTTGTAAGGAATTCACAAGAATACCGTATTATTACGCATGTTTGTAGCTACCAATTTCCAGATTATTAGTTTACCTCCTCACGCTGTTTACCTTCACTTAATCAATAGATTAAAAAAATATGTTGCATTTTGACTCAATGGAAACTGTTGGATGATGAGAAAAAGAACACTGCTTCCAAGGAGGGCAACTACATCAATGAAGAAGATGTGGACAAATTATTGGAAATCTGTGCCAATGCATTATTCATGTAGGGAAAACATCTTTTTTCTGTCTAATAGATCCGATGGCGGGATAAGGATACTAATCCACATGCACTTAGTCTATGTTTCTAGTATTTTCTCAAAATATATTTCAAAGACTTTGGAAAGATGCGAATTCTGTATGAATGACTTTTTTGAGAGCTAAATTTTTTATCGTAGATATCTTGTTATAGTAGAATGCATTTGGTCAAGAGTTCTAGTGCATGTATTTTAAAATTGAAGACGAGATGTTGAATTAAAATGTGGAGAAAATTACCAAAATCGTCTTGTAGTTTACCCTATTTTTTGGTTTATTTAAATAGTCAGAATTTGTGTTGGTGGAATATGTTGGTTTGGTTTGTACTTTCAGTCCTTTTTCGCCAATCTCCCGAGAATCGTGTGCGTCATGTGAAGAGCCGCCTCCCCCTACCCATCACTCTTCAGCGCCTTCCCATAAGGTGCGCTCACCTAAGAATACATGTATTTATGAGTGCATGTTTCATTGTTCTTTTTTTCCTGTATTTGTTCTCTTTATATGTAGGTTTTTTGACAGTGATAGTAATTGAACATTAAAATAGAACATGGTTTTTTCTTTCTCTTGCTCTCATTGAATGTACAAAATTTTGCTGCGTTGCCTGTCACCAGTCACCTTTTTGGTAAAATGACCTAAGAGCAAAAAAAAATCCACGTCCAAGAATGTAAAGACCAAATTGGAGATCTGATTTATGTTATCTTGGCGCATTTTGTTGTACAGGAGTACTTATCTGTAATAAGTGGTAAAATTGGTGTCGTGTAACGAAATTAACTTCTTGTTGTGTTATAATCTGTGCGCTGGTGTAGTTATTATGGATTCTTACTTTCTTAATCAGTTTTAGTAAATTGCTGAAATGTTTTGTGCAGTAATTTGACATCTCAATTACTGTTGATCGAAGCTTTGTGCTTTCGAATGTAGAAGATGATGAAATGATTTACTTCAGGTATCCTCGAGAAAAAAAGAAGAGAAATGATTTCCTTGAGGAAGAAACGAAAAGTGAAAGCATAGAGAAGAATGTCATTGGTGTATCTGAAAATGAAGAAGTTGAAGCTAAGGGAACTGTCACAAACTGTGGTAAAGAGAATGGTCCAGTCCCTAAACAATAACTAAAAAGCAACATCAATGCTCGAGAAGAAACATTATATTGTGGATGCAGCCGCTAGTGAAGGCCAGCCGTTGGGAAACCTGTGCTTTTTCTTTCTTCTCGTTTGTATGCAAACAAAACATATCATATTTCTGTCCGAATTTCCGAGATTTTATGTTCTTGAGACAAAACGTTAATCATTTCTTTGAGGAAGGGCAAAAACTTAATGAATCAAACATCTTTCTGAGGTGGCTACCAACTGATTGAAGGCTAATAAAGGATGGGATGCATGTTTTTTGAGAGAGAATTGAGCTTTGCATGTACATTCTTGCAAAGATCCTTGTAGGCTTTACAACTTGCTGACAATGATGTTTGAACTTCGACGGAGGCTCAAAATTTCGATGTGCTTTTGGCTGGAAAATTATCCATCCACTCCCATTTGTTTGGGGTGTTTCTTGTTCAATTTCAAATGAAGTTGACTGGCCAATTTGGTCAATTTTGTGGGTTAAAACTAACGAGATAACATGTGACTTGCATGCCTATCAATTGAGTCTAAATTGGTCCATTGATTGTTCATTTCGGACTGAAACTAGAATTTTTCCAACTATAGAATGCTTTTGACTGTTTAACGATGTTTCAAATTTTTTTATTTATTTTGTTTTCATACTGCACCTTAAACAAGCTTATGAAATATAAGGAAAAAAAAGGAAATAACTGTAGTATATATTTCTAAGATCCATTTACTAAAATTTTATTTCACAGAACAAATTTGATTACTTTCGACATTATTCCTGAACCAGGGTAATAATTATTTATTATAATATAATTTTAATAAAAAAATATCGATATCTTTATTCTTTATGCAAGAACTACATACGATTTTTATTTTTGTTTTCAAAAAATAAATTTTGTTTGACGAAATATGATTCCGTTATTCATATGTGCAGAAATACATTCTTGGTGAACCAATAGTGTTTTCATGGGCAGTTATATTTGCAGCATGTTTCATGTTCCATGCTTTCTTTAAAAAATTAATTGTGTTTCAAAAATAAGGCGAATGATGCAGTTTTGCAAAATCAAGGTAAAACTCCACTATCAATGGCAGACACCGCAAAAATTTTGCAGCGTCCGCCACTAAAAGCAGAATTTTTGAAAAAAAAATAAAAATGGGTTGATAGATTCAACATTTTAAGGTGATCTATCTTTCGAATTATTGAACTTGAGCTATAATTCTTATTTTTGGTATATGGTCTCAAGTCATATTTTATTAAATATGATATGTGTCCACGTTTTAACAAAAAACTATATGTGTATCGGTCGACTTATTTTTAATTTTATTTTTTACTTGTAATATGATTAACAAAAAAATTAATAACAATAGTTGGAATATGCAAATTGTTGAAATCATTGAAGAATTTTTGTTTGTAAATCTGTCTGAACGATTTGTTTATAAACAAATAGATATTTGTGCAGTGAGTTTGTTTAGGAGTTTCAGTTGTTAAGGTTTGACCAACTGAAGTGGATCTATACAATCTGTGAGTTTGAAAATATCTTATGTTTTGATGATAATAAACAAAATCGAGTTGTTTCATTGTCAAAATGCTATTTGCATGTATTTACAGCTTTCTAGCTGGACAACATAAAGTCAAGACACATATGGCGTTCTTGACAATAGTCAAGTTGAACCGTACTAGTCAAACTGCATTCAGAACTTTAGCTGGGAACGCTTGTGCAATCAAATCTATCAGATACAGTAACTACCTAACAAATTCCGTTGACATGAATATTTCCTAAAATGTCAATGATCAATTACTTTTCAGAAGCAGAAGCTGTAAATTACAAAAAAAACATGAAATTTTCATTAAATGTGGTGTATTATAAAGAGAAACTAACAATGCTTTCTTATCGTATGCTAGTACATACGATCATTACGTTTATTATCGTTGGAATAATTTCTAATATATATAGGCAGATTCAAGATTGAAAAAGTGACGAAAGATTTCACAATATGCTATCTACAAGATCTCGAACATTTTTATTCTTAAATATCAAGTTGCTCAAATTTGAAGAACTCTTCAGCTCAGTTCAACTCACACTTCATTAAAATACAAATTCACTTACACAGATCACAAAGGACTTTATTGATGATTATTTGGTTTATAGGATATTCAACACGATTGCACCCAAAAATGAGGTCACACAATGAGATGCTGACATGCAAATGATTAAAATTCATACTTGATAACCATGTTTCTCAAGTATCCATAAGTTTGACTTGAACAACTTTTCTTCACTAGTATATTGGATAGATGTGACAAGGCTAATAGGTCTTGCAAGCTTGTAACGTTAGGTTACGGCTCATGGCTACAGTAAAAAGGTATTTAAATCAAAATTTGAGAGAAATATTTGAATTTTCCTCATTTTCACTCTCATTTCATTCACAAGCACTCATTTTTTGTTTTCTTCTCATTCATATGCTGCATTCTTTTTTTTTTCTTTTTCACTACTTTTTGATTCATTTCTTTTTTTTTTTCAACTCCTTTATACACATTTATTTTTTTCTTTTCAAGGAGTATTTGAATCATTTCAACACCAATGAACTTATTTATCTCAAAATTAGGTAGAATAATAAATGTATAAGTTTCATTTGGTAGTTGTTGTGGGATATAGAATAGAGACAAGTGGAGGCTAATTGTATGTCATTGACATACACCACTTGATTTTAGTAGGCTCAAAATCAGACATTAGGGATATTCATGTTCATTTGATAGGCTCAGAGGCTCAAAAAGTTCCAAAGATTGCCTAAATCATTCTTATGTCATATATTATCCATATTTCACCTCGAAAAGTGTTCAAACAAGTTCAAAATTTCTGTCAATCCATTAGTCATCTTGTACAAACCAATCACATGCATTGTTCAGTCAAAATGATAAATGAGATAGGTGCACAAAGAAAAGTGAAGCATCTCAATCAACTCGAGGCTCAATAGGCTAACAATTGACAACAAACAATGAAAACATGCCCAAATATATTGAGAACAATTTCCTTGATCCTCTCTGTGTTTGCAAAAGTATCCGTCAATGTCATGTGAGAATTACTAAAAATCAGATTTCCATTGTCTATTTAACATCACAAGTATGTAGATTATCTCTAAGTATCGATAATATCAACAAACATGACAGTGCCAAAATTTGTGACTCCCAAATGATCATAAACACGTGTATTCAGAACCGCAACTTCATTCTTATCATCGACCACACAATGACTTATCCATGACTCTTTTCTAACGACTCTATAATGCAATAATCAAAATTACACTATTTTTTTATTTTTTTCCAAACCAAAAGAAAAAAGAATCGACTAGACTAAATTGTTCAAAGGTAACTAATCATTCAGTGCAATATTCAAAACGAATTAATAACTCAAACTCAAATAAGTGAAGCAAAAAAAAGCGAAGCAAAAAGCAAAATTAACGACAATCCACCAAAACTTAAGTACATGAATATGTCCCCAATGTACAGTAATAAACCAAGAAAAACAAGGGATCACGTACCTCGTACAACGAGCATCAAGACTCGATATCCTCGCCTGAGTCATCCTCGTCCTCATCATACTTGACATCATCCTCTATGGGTTGGTGTGAAAATGCTGGCAGGGGTGGAAATGGCTCGTCAGAGGCGCCAGTCTCAGGGAAGCGCTGCGCAAGCACATGAGTAAAATAGTGCATGTAATCCATGTGCTTGCGTTTGATCCGCCATTGTCTCCTCATCATGCGCTCTAAGTCATCGAGAGGCTCGTGTGCGGTCTGTCCCCTACCTTCACGTGCCTGTCGTGCGTGTGGTGCTTGTGGGCCAAGCTGTGGCTACGCTCCACTCCCTGAAGCCTCGCCTGAACCACTCTCAATCTGTCTCTGTTTTTTATCCGTCGGGAGCTTCCCAACCAGTAAGATATCGCCTTTTTTGTGCAACACTGGCTCACTATCATCCCATGTAACCTAGCTAGGCGGCAGAGCTTTGTGATGGTCTAAGAATGGGGCATGCTAACTGTGGAAGTGCCCTGTGCAGCCTGCAAAATGGAAGTCATGATAACCCGGCCTGCATCCATTGTCTTGACGGTGATGATACAGTAAACCAATGCTACTTTCATTTTCGTCACATAAAAAACATGCCCAGATGGTATCAACCGCGAGGCTACAAAATGATACTAGTTATATGCCTCCCTGATCATGGATGTCGCTGGAAATGTGACCGGGGCTTGCTGATTATTGAGCTTCCAAAACGTGTCCGGCTCACAAAGTGCGGTGATGATCGCCTCATAGGGATATGACTCTCTCATAAACCTCGTGTACTTGTCAGTGTCATAATCAAGCATCGAGTAGAACGAGTTAATAGTCCTACTGTCGAAAGCAACCATACACCCCCTGATTTTCACGTGATAGTCCTCATGTGTAACCTTTAAATTAGCATAGAATTCTCGAACAAGGGACATCACAGCATCTGTAGGCGGCTTCACAAACTCGTTCCACCACAAATACTGAGCCAAAACTAATGTTTCACTACCCGGGACACTCTGATCCATCCCCCTTTCCCGCTTCATGTTTTTCTCTTGCAGTTTTTTTATAATTTTGAGAGGCAACAGCATCCCAGAACCATCGTCTATCAAAACCAACAGCAAATGACTCACAATACCCAGATTCAACCTGCTTACTCTTCTTGTTCGGCAACATGCTTCAACTCAAATAATAAACCTAGCTCAATAGCACTTTCCCCTACAACTCCTCCGTGCAACACGATATTCCAACAATATATGCACCACAATATCAACACAATATATCGATCATCACTTCCCTATAACATGCAATGCTCAAATCCAGGAATCCAAAAGAACAAACTCACGCGGGAAATTTATCGAACATGTTATAGACATGAATCCAAAAGAACAAACTCGCGCGGGAAATTTATCGAACATGTTATAGACATAAATCCAAAACTTAATTTCTTCAAATTCCAAGCATTAAAATCGAGAATCACTGCACCAAAGACGATTACTTTGTGATAGTAGACCCAAAATATGCTATAACTCGCCTGGTATAGAGTCGTTGGAGAACTCTCGTTGAAATTCTAAAGGCAAAGGATACCTAGAAAGTGATATGTGAAGATGGATTCGGCTTAAGGGTGATTTGTGATTATGTTTCTAGTGTTTTGAAGGAGAGAAATTGTGGAAGAGGGCGATTTTCGGTGGTGGAGAGTAAAAGGAAGCTGCGGCCCTGTATTTGTTTTAGGATGAATGAATTCTAAAGACCTTTTTTTTATTCTTAAACACGAACTAGGCGCTGACTCAGCACCATAGCATCGTGGCGCTAGGTGTCTAGAGCCTAGACTGTAATGCCCGAGATTTACTTTTTATTAATCTGAGATGATTTGGCAATAATGGAATGGGATTAATCGATAAATTGATGTAATTATAGACGGAGTATGTCGAGACCGGGATTAGGACTTGTTGAGTTGAGCTTGTCGTATGGCCAGAGATTGTGGCGCATATGCGCGAGGTTGGTGCGCGCATATGCGCGAGGAGACGAGCTACAAGAACGAGTGGGCAGAAAGTTGGGCGCACATGCGCGGTACGTGAGCGCGCACATGCGCGAGGGGCGCGCACATGCGCGGTTCGTAAGCGCGCACATGCGCGAGTATTCCAGCGCCTTGGGCGCATATGCGCGGCTGGAAGCGCGCATATGCGCGAGCATGTACTGATGTTGTCCAGAGGGTTTGGCGCATATGCGCCGAGTAATGCGCGCATATGCGCGAGGAGGGAATTGCTAGGCCGAGCCTTCGGCGCATATGGGCGGTGCTGAGCGCGCATATGCGCGCGGCATGCAGCCTGAAATTGAGCCACTTGGCTTAGTGCATGTACGTGTATGTATTTATATATATATACATGAGTCTTCAGAAGGAAAGGAACAGAAGAAATCGAGGAAAGGGTTTGGGAAAGGAGTGGAAAATCCTTACGCCTTTTGTGAGAAATCCGTCCGTCTGATTTTAAATCTGACTGCGGTACTGTGTTCCTATCGACGTAGGCTACGACTGGACGTAAGTTTTGCTACGTTTTGAGATTATTGAAATTATGGTATTGTCAGAATCTGATATGATTCATATATGATGTCCTTGGCATGTTAGACATCGTATAATCGAAACCGGACTGAGGAACAGATACCATATGAAATTGTTATGATTTTTAGAGTTGAGTTGATTGAGAATTGATATCAGAATTGAGTTGTTATCGAGTATGAGATATTAGAATTAATATCTGATTGATATGGTATTGTTGGGTATATTGATATTATACCGTTATGCCATCGATATTGAATTAGGTTAAGTATTGAGCAGAACAGATTTGATTGGAGTAATGTATTGATATTATACTCCTCGATATTGTCATGTCAGATTGAGTATTGACAGGATTTGAGTTCGAGACTTCGACAGAGCCAGAGTAACAGAATAAAAGGTATAAATTAATGTTGAGTTGGGATTGCACAACTCGAGTGAGGTTTGACTCGAGTTTCCCTAAATCACATACTTTTACTTATTGCATTGATATTTGCAATGGATGAGACTTATGATTGTAGTCTATTGATTTATAGCTACTGTATGATAAGATTGATATTTGTAGCCTATTGATTTATAGCTACTGCATGTAAGGACTGCTGATTCGCTAGTCATTGACTGATTTTCTTAGATACTGAATGTATGTATTGAGTACTGAGTCGTTGAGTCATAGGCTGATTCGCCTAGTCACCGGCTGATTCGTCGGGTTATTGGCTGATTCGTCTAAACTTAAGCTGATTCGCTTAATTACAGGCTGATTCGTCTGGTTATTGGCTGATTCGCCTAATTCTTGACTGATTCGTCCATTGTGCGGCTGATTCGCCCAGACACTGATATATGAATTATATCGATGCCGTTTAGGGATTGATTCATTACTATCGACTGAGATTCGATATAATTACCTATATCCAGACATCGGGATCCCTAGGATAGAGTTGAGTCGAGTCTGAGACGACGCGTTGTTTGAGCCGAGTCTGAGTCTGAGTGTGATTCATTGCTTGACATTGATTTATGTTTCTGAGTTGATACATGTTATGAATATTGTTATATGCTTTTATATATGTTTTTATATGATTGTATGTATACATTGTTTATACTGGGATATTTATATCTCACCGGAGTTATCCGGCTGTTGTCTTGTTTTGTATGTGTGCATGCCAATAGGTGGGGCTGGATCAGGGTCAAGAAGAGGATGAGAGAAGATTAGATAGCGTGGAGATCCGGGCTTCGAGGCAACATAGGATTCAGCACTGATATGTAGTTGAACCTAGTTGAATTCTTGTAGATAACGCAAGATTTGTATGTTCATGTTTAATATGTAATTTGAATAAATTACATTACGTTTCCGCTTTGTATTTTAAAAAAAAAAAATTTAGACCCTGTTTTATAATTGATTAATTAGTCCCAATGATAATTAGGAACTTGATTAGCATCCGGGTCCCCACATAGACGCTGACTCTTCGAAATTCTGGCGCTGCGGCGCTAATGTTCGGTGCCTAGGCGCTACTTCCTCGGGTAGTTGGCACTGCGGCGCTTAAAGTATAGCACCTAGGCGCCAATATTGCGCAAATCTGGCACTGTGGCGCCCACGCTAGGCGCCGAGTCTTCGAAATTCTATCCACTAAGCTCCTTTCCATTCCTGGTTCAAATTTACCTGTATAATAGAACACGTATCAATGTCTAATCGTCACATGCAGAGTTCGATAACATAAAAATGTAAAAATAAATATACTACTGAAAATAAAATAATATAAAAATAAAGAAAACTAATCAATAAAAGATATTGATTGGGTCGCCTTCCAACAAGTGCTTGGTTTAACTTCATCAGCCTGACAGTCACCAGCTTGCTTAGTTCAGTTCACTCAGACTAACATTGTCGATATTCCGCACTTCGGTCCTGTAGTAGGGCTTAACCCGCTGTCCATTCCCTTTGAAGGTTCTTCCATCACTGTACTTTAGCTCGATGGTCCCATGAAGATACACTGTCTCCATAACAAACGGTCCTGACCATCTTGCTTTCAAATTTCAAGGGAACAGTCTGAGACGAGAATTAAAAAGCAACACCTTTTGTCCCGGTTCAAATTTCCTTTGCACAATGATTTTGTCATGCCACTTCTTGGTCTGTTCTTTGTAGATTTTGGCATTTTCATATGCGTCATTGCGGATTTCCTCCATTTCATTGAGCTGTAACTTTCTGACATCGCCATAAACTTTCAAATCAAAGTTCAGCTTCTTTATTGCCCATAATGCTCGGTGCTCCAATTCTAGCGGCAAATGACACGCTTTACCGAACACCAGCCTATAGGGAGACATCTCAATAAGCGTCTTGAATGCAGTCCGATAAGTCCACACGCATCATCCGACTTAATGGCTCAATCCTTCCGGTTTGTGTTGACAGTCTTCTCCAGTATTTGTTTAATTTCCTGTTGGATATTTCAGCTTTTCCATTCGACTGGGATGATATGCTAGCGCCACTTTGTGCTTCACACTGTATTTAGCCAAAAGTGAGTTGAAAATTTTATTTCAAAAAAGCGTACCTTTGTCACTTATGATGGCCCCTCGCTGTTCCAAATCTGGTGAAGATGTTTTTATGCACGAATTTAGCTACAACACGAGCATCATTAGTACTGGTGGCGATTTCTTCCACCTATTTTGAAACATAGTCCACAGCTAATAAAATATAAGAATGACCAAATAAGGGAGAAAGTGTCCCATGAAATCTATGCCCCAGACGTCAAAAAATTCATTTTCCAAAATATTTGTCAGTGGTAATTCGTGACGCCTAGTGATATTTCCTAACCTTTGGCATCTATCACGTGATTTCACTAGGGTATAACTATCTTTGAACAAATTGGGCCAATAAAAACCAGATTGTAATACCTTAGCTGTTGTTTGTGACACTCCAAAATGTCCACCATATGATGAAGAATGACATTGCTCCAGAATTTGATGTGCTTCGACACCATCCACGCATCTCATAATAACTTGATCGCCACACCTCTTGTACACAAAAGGATCATCCCACAAGAAGAACTTGATATCATGAAAAAACCTTTTTTTTCTATGATGGCTCAAATCTGGAGGAAGGGTATCACAAGACAAAAAATTCGCAATATCAGCAAACCAAGGAAGTACAGAATTTACCTCAAAGAGCTGTTCATCTTGAAATTCTTCTTTTATGGCTCCCTCTTCTTTCTTCTCCTCTAACGCAAGTCTTGACAAGTGGTATGCCACTTGATTCTCACTCCCCTTCTTATCTTTGACCTCGAAGTCGAATTCTTGTAGTAGAAAAATCCACCTTATCAAGCGTGGTTTTGCATCCTTCTTGGCGAATAAGTAGCGGATAGCTGCATGGTCAGTAAAAACAACTACCTTTGTGCCGATCAAATAAGGCCTGAATTTGTCGAAGATAAATACTACTGCAAGCATCTCCATTTCAGTCGTAGTGTGATTTTGATGTGCAGCATCCATGGTGCGGCTTACATAGTAAATTGTCCCAAACATATTTTCTCTTCTTTGGCCCAGGACAACGCCAACTGCATAATCACTTGCATCACACATTAACTCAAAGGGCTCCTTCCAGTCCGGCACTATCATTATTGGTGTTGTCACCAATGCCTTCTTGATTTCTCGAATGCCTACAGACAATCATCATCAAAGATAAAAGTAGACTATTTTTCAAAAAAATTACATAGGGGTTTAGTGATCTTAGAGAAATCTTTAATAAATTTACGATAGAACCCCACATATTCTAGAAATCTCCTTATTCCTTTGATGTTCATTGGTGGGGGGAGTTTTTCGATTACAACCACCTTGGCTCTGTCTACCTCTAGTCCCCTAGAAGACACTTTATGTCCAAGAACAATACTCTCTTGGACCATAAAGTGACATTTCTCCCAATTAAGAACTAATTTCTTTTCTTGGCATCTCTGCAAAACAAGGGATATGTTATGTAAACAATGATCAAACAAAGAGCCAAATACCGAAAAATCATCCATGAATACTTCCATGATGTCCTCCACCATATATGCAAAAATGGCTATCATTCACCTATGAAAAGTAGCAGGTGCATTGCATAGTCCAAAATGCATCCTTCTAAAAGCGAACGTGACATAGGGACATGTGAAAGTAGTCTTCTCCGGATCTTCTGGCGCTATAGCAATCTGGTTATAACCTGAATAACAATATAGAAGGCAATAATGACAATAATCAGCAAGTATATCATGCATCTGATCAATAAAAGACAGTTGAAATGATCTTTACACGTGGCATTATTCAACTTTCTATAGTTAATACATACTCGCCAACCAGTTACAGTACGAGTAGATATTAGTTCATCATTTTCATTTCTTACCACATTTATTCCACCTCTTTAGGTACAACTTGCACATGAGACACCCAACCATCGTTAGAAATAACATAAATCACACCAGCATTTAACAATTTCAGCACCTCATTTTTTACAACTTTCTTCATCGCTGGATTCAACCTCCTTTGATGATCCACATTAGGAGTATACGACTCTTCCATTAAAATTTTATGCATGTATATAGTAGGGCTAATTTCCTTAATATCAGAAATCGACCATCCTAATGCAGTTTTAAATTTCCTCAATACTATCAATAATTTATCCTTTTCATCACAAGGGAGGAAGATATGATTACCGGATATGTTGACCTCTCACCTAAGAATGCAAAACAAAGATGACTTGGCAGTTCCTTCTAATCAGGGGAATGAGGTATTACTTCTGTTTGCTCGTCTACCTCCAATTCCTCATACGGTGCATCTTTTTTTTCTTTCTTTCGGCAATTCATCAAGAGCCACCAGCTGCTCTTTCATTTCAAACTCATTTTCACCAGCAGTTCCATTGGCCCCAATCAAACAACTCTCCAAGGGATCCCTATTTCCTGCACAATCAAGAGACATACATGAGTCTATAACATTAATACTTTTACAAGTACTTAACTCATTTGTTCCCTTCATAGCATGATAGATGTTAAAAATGACTGCTTCTCCGCCAACTCTCAAGGTGAGTTCTTCCTTATGTACATCTATCAATGCTCTTCCAGTCGCTAGGAAAGGTCTCCCAAAGATTAATAGAGCATCATGATCCTCTTCCATATCTAAAATCACAAAATCATCAGGAAAAATAAATTTATCCACTTTTACCAGTACATCTTTGACGATCCCACGTGGATACGTGAGACTTCAGTCTGCAAGCTGGAAGGTGATGGTGGTTGGTTTAACCTCTCCAAGCTCCAATTCCATGTAAATAGAAAATGACATTAGATTAACACTTGATCCTAAATCATATAAATCTTTACTACATTGAGAACCACCAATAAAGCAAAGAATATTAAAAATCCCTGGATCTTTTAATTTCTGTGGTAGTTTTTTTTTTGCAGAATGACGCTACACTCCTCAGTCAGTTTCACGGTCTCATACTTCTGCAACTTCTTTTTCTTAGACATCACATTTTTGATGAACTTCGCATAATTTGGCATGTGCTTCAAAGCATTAGGAATTGGTATGTTGATGTAAATCTTCTTGAAAATCTCTAGGAATTATGCAAAATGATCATCCAAATTCTTCTTCTTGAACCTCTGAGGGTATGGAATGGCGACTTCAATATAAGAGGTCGTTCAACTTCAACTTCAATCTTGGATTCCTCAATTTTCTTATCTTTTCTCTCCTCAGATTCACCCTCTTCAACTGTCTTCTCACTTTCCACTTTCTTTTTGGATGTTTCAACTTCAAATTCCTTCTCACTTCTAAAAGTAACTGCCTAGCACTGCACGTTTGGGTTAACTTCAGGATTACTTGGGAAATGGCCTGATTCTGATCTTTTAATGTAGTAGCCAACTGTCCAATTTGTGTCTCCAAGGATTTCATCGTGGCACCCATATTTCCTATGTGAGTTTCCATACTGTCAAGGCGAGACTCAGTCCTCGCCATCCTTTTACTAGATTCAGCTACAAACGTACCTACCAAATTCTCAAACAAAGATTTTCCTTCCCCTTTGATGTATTGAACACGATGGAGGATTCAACACATATTTATTATTTGCATATGAAAAATTCTCAAGATTTCTCAAATCAGAATAATAAGTATTAGGGGGAGAGTTACCTCGATATCCTCAATAACCACAAAAAATTCTTGTTGTTGATGTACTGATCTTCTTCAGGAAGAGGTGGTTATTCAGCAAAAATCGATGGAACCTCAGTTTCTGTTGTGCTCACCTTATTTGTGGCTGCGATTTGTGTGGTCAGTGCAGATACTTGGTGAAGGATCGAGTGCTGGGCACCTTGAGGTGCTTCAAACACAATATTGTCCAAGAGATGCAATATCTCGTGTTCTAAGAATGTTTACACCAATGAATTAAATCAAGTTTGATATAAAATCAAGCGGAAAACACTCGAAGCAATCATTTGTTAAGAAACATCGATATATTTTATATCACGTGTAACTGAATAACTAAAAATATGGGGAATCAGTTGTGACATATATTTGTTCAGTTATGATGAAAACTGAACCGATGGATGCTTTAACGGATCAAGTCAGTTTTAAAACAATAGTTAAACAATTAAATACACAAAATATGTTTACGGATGTTCGGAGACTGAACTGCTCCTACGTCACCCATTCTACCAGCTCGGGTAGTTATCACTAGGAGACTTTGAATAATTACAACAAGTGTAATAACCCATCCAGCTTAAGACTTAACCAACTGCCTAACTGAACTCCTAGTCTAGAGTGAAGGCAACACCTTCCAGTCAATACTTGTTTAACGTCTGTGTGTCAAATACTACATACACAAGTTTATTGTCTTTGTGCAAGACTATATTTGAGTGGTGGGGTGTGTGTGAAAAGTTATCTCTGAGTTCAACGCGAAAGTGTTCTTCACACACTGAGGGAATTGTGCTTCTAATCTAAGCTGATAACACGATGAAGTGTTCCCTCTGGGCTGATTTCTTCTTGTAAGCTAATATGCAATATGCGTGTCTTTTTTCTTTGTATCTTCACAAACTATTGTTGTTATATGATGCATTATTGGTCTTCACTGATCTTCTATTTATAGGCGGGAAACTAATCGAACAGTGAGACTCGATAATTGTATCCGTTGTAGCTTGAATGTGTTCCTTGAGATTTGTGTCTCGATTTTTCCGACATCTATGCTGGAACATTTTGTCTGTAAGCTTTGCTGTAACATCCATTATTGTACCTTTGAGCGTACAATAACGTTTCCCCAGTGCCTACAGCTGGATTCCATTGAATAAGCTTCTCGTGTTCTGCAAACTGATTGATTCTTAACCGATGTTCTTTTACTAGTCACTTGAACTGATCTTGAACTGGTTTGGTGACATTAGTTGGCTTGTTAGCTAAACTGATTTCGCTGCATCAGTTGAATTGGTCGGTTAAAATCTTCATCAATTGAACTTTTCATCAGCTGGCCGAGCTTCTGATGGTCTTCTGCTGAACTGCCTATCAGCTGGACAATTAGTTGAACTGGTATTTGATATATCAGTTGAACTGATTCAGTTTGGTTGACTAGTCGGTGTTTTCAGTTTGTGTCTCGATAGCTTCAGTTTTGGCTCGATAACTGATCACTTCGACGCCTGATCAGTTCCAGTTATTAGAAACAAAATAACAAGTTTTTTATCATCAAAATCAAGATTACGAACATGAAATGTTCCAACACTTGGGCAGTGAGTGGCGTAATAGGATCCACAGCATGAACTCCAGCTGTCTTCTTTAATCCTGACCTCTTAAATGGCCACTGGTAGTAGTCATCTGCTCATGCAATTCATAAGCTTGATCAAGATCGTGCCACCAGTAGCTGTATCCACAGTTCCTCTTGTTTTCCCATTCAGACCATTGTAGAATAATTCGATTTGCACCCAGTATTCAAAACCATGGTTCAGGACCTTTCTCAACAACTACTCCTCTTATCTTTCCCATGCCTCATAAAATTGCTCAAAATCGGAATGCCTGAAAGTGTTGATCTAGATCTTCAACTGTGCAGACTTCGCAGGGGGAAAATATTTAGCAAGAAACTTTGTTGCTAACTCCTGCCATGTCGTGATGCTCCCTAGCGGCATTGATTGGAGCCATCCTCGTGCTTGGTCCCGAAGAGAAAACGGAAACAAACGCAATCTAATAATATCTTCAGGAACATTATTAATCTTTACTGTGTCAGTAATCTCTAGGAAAGTCCTTAGGTGCACATGAGGGTCAGAAGTGGCGGTTCCAGCAAACTAGTTCTGTTGAACCATATTTATCAGAGCAGGCTTTAACTCAAAATTGTTGGCGTTTATAGTCCCCCGAGCAATTCCAAAATAATGTGCATTGACACAGGTCGGAAGTGATCTCTGATAGGTATAGCCTCTGGCTGGTTATGCATGTCATTATCTCTGTTTTTGCCATAGCTTGGATCTCTTCTCTTCTCGCTTTTCTTATTTTTCACGCAATTCTTTCGATCTCCGGATCGAAGATAAGAAAGTCAGGGATTTGTGATATTCGAATGCACTGTCAAATAGAGAAAATGAAAAATTCAATAATTATTATAATAAAACAAAAACAACTCTAAATTAAAAGATAGACTAATTGGTAACAATATTTATATAAATTAAAATTTTGACACTCTCCGGCAACGGTGCCAAAAAATTGTTGCGTTTTTTTCGCTCGCAAGCGCACAGTTGTCAAGTATTTTTATATGAAAGTAAAGTATCGTTCCCACAAGAATTGTATAACTCAAAATATCTCAATGTTTGTAATTAAAATAGTCACGACCTTATCTAGAAAAATCAATAAAAAGTTTGGTTTGCTGAAAATTAATTAATCGCAAATAAGTATTGATTTAATCACCAAATTCAGAAAATAACAATTAGAGAAAATATCTAAAGGAGTGATCTTACTGAGTTTCCACAATAATTATTCCCGGTTAAATTTATATTCATGAATTCTAATTATTTAATCGCCAAGAAACTTAATTATTTTATTCCCCCTTTCCCAAGTGACGAATAAAATATATAATTCAAACTTGGATCGAAACATTTCTAATAAGAATCTAGGTTTAAATGATAAATGCAAATGATGTTATTAGCTAGGCCTCGGTAAAGTTATACGCATTCCGAATGATATAAACATGCAACGATGTGTTTCTAATGATCTATAATCTTAGTCCCTTTCTCGAGTTATAGAATCAATCAGAAAACAAACAAATTTATGGATAATAAATTGAAGTCGAGTAAAAAACAAAGAAACACAAATAAACCTGAAAGAATTATTACGCATTAATTCTCAGGAAATAACTATTAAAAAATATGTATGTCAGAATTGAGTGTTGTGCTCGGTGTTGTCAACACGATGCACAACACAGCAGCGGAAATATGTTATTTAATCTGGATGTAACATCAACGAATGAATACGTGAATTTCACTTATGCACAAGTATAAATACTTGTGCGTCGCCTTATGGCAAAAAGAATCACTAGAAAATATATTAATCGTTTACACCAAAAACAATACTAGTGAAGAAAACAAAATCAATTCCCCTGACACTCCAAGGAATTAAACATGCATCAAAATGAGCCTAAAGAAAACTAGATGCATAAAAAAAACGTATTGTATAAAATGAATTCACTCTTTGATCAACACTCTGTGTCAGTGTTAATCTTGAGTGTGTGAAACATCAAGTCGCAACACCAGTTACTCGACTGACAAGGTCCCGTGTTTTGTATGCAAGTCTTCACAAGCAAACTCTCCTGCGGCCACACCCGTATTGAGAATGGTCCCTTGTATATATAGTATCTCCTTTGACCTAGATCTTCATGGATCCTCGCAACCTATAAATAAGGAAGCTAGAGTTTAATGGGTATCAAAAATCTGATAGATAATTTTCCAATTAAATCATTCCTAATGATAGAATAAAAGATACCGGAAAATCAAATCTTATTAAATTTGTCTAGAAGTGCAAAATCAAAATAATATCAAAAATGGTTTTGGAATACAAAATTCCTTTCATTCTCCCCCTTTTTTGCAATTCTGGACAAAACGAACAACGTGCTAAAAATAGGCCAACTCCCCCTGAGTTGTAACTTGCTTCTCCCCCTGAATTATGAATACACAAAATCAAATAGAAGTACTCATCAAACAAGTTTATTAAAAAACAAAACAACCTAGGCAAGGACCAACACATGATCCTAATCAACTTGTTCATCTTCCTGATTAGCATTCGGATTAGCATTCGAGGGACCAGCCTCCTCAGCATCTCCCTCTTTTTGACCAGAATGCACACCGACCTCAAGGAGCAGTCTGTAATCTGCAATCAAGTTTTCATAATAGGTAATGGTGGAATTGGATTGGCTGATCAGCTTTGTTGCACACACAATGGTATCCCTGGCTTGCTGAATCTGTTGAATCCCAAACGCAATTTGTTCATGAACCTCGGGGACCATCAATGTTATATAATCGTTTGAGTTTGAGTGGGATGAGGCAGGAGTGTTGCCAACACCAGGGGCAACACTAGGGCCAACACCAGAAGTTTCCACGTTGGCCGACCAGGGAAGGTCCACTTTCCGATTACCTCGGAGGAAAGCAGGAGAAATTTTTAAAGGGTCCCCGATCGCTATTAGTTGATCATCTTCATCCGGCACAAACCCTTGAGATTCAAGCAGCCCAAAGATAAGAGAGGGAAAGGGCAATTTTACTGACTTCATCTGGCCCTCAGCAAACTGCATGACAGTGGTGAAGACCAAATGTCCAAAATTAAAAGGACGCCCGGTGCCTAGACAGAACAAGGAAATGGCTTGTGGCTGTGTGACCACAGTGGAGTTTGTAGATGGGGTCCAGTTTCGAATTGTTGTTTTGTGTAGCACAGAGTAGAACGAAGTAAGGTTGGCTGCAGAAAGTCGTTGAGGGAGTAATGGAGATGTAGAGATAAAACCGCCAGTAAGCACAGAGGTGATAGTGTCAATGTGGGGAAGGTCAGCAAAATCACCTTCTGATGAGGTTCTGTAAAATTCATTTATCGAGGACGGAGAGAAATCGTAGATACGATCCCGAACAAATACTCTCCCGTATTTGACTGAACGCACATCTCCAACAGCAAAGATCAAATTGCAGTAGAATTCAAGTACTGGTCTTCTAGCATAAGGCATGACCGAGTTAACAGTAGAGCTCAACCTTCGTTGTTGTAGAAATGTGGAGACGTTATACCTTCCATATGCCTCAAGGTCGATATTGCGCTCCTCGATAAATTCACGATGAGCATACAGAGCCCATCTGCTAACAGCTGCCTCAGAGTAGAATCTGGGTGAGAAGGAATGAGCAAGATTGTAGTCTGTGTTGTCAACGTTGTCTGTAACACCAGTGTCAACACCATCAGAGAAATCTTCAACTTCAAATTCAGGAATAGGGTCACTCATAGATTCCGTGGGTTCAGGGTTAGGTTCAGTCACCTTAGGAATAACTGGGGCACCTTCATCCTTAGAAGATCCGACTGTCTGTGCATTTTTTGTCTCTTTTAAGCTGTTCATAAAGTCTGCCAGTGATTTTTCATTCTCAGAAGAGAAGCAGACCTCGGTAGAGGGCTCAGAAGACTGATCATTTGGTGGAGCAGATGAGTATGATGGGGCTGATGATTTCTTTGTACGA
This sequence comes from Primulina eburnea, assembly GCF_022965805.1. NCBI lineage: Eukaryota > Viridiplantae > Streptophyta > Magnoliopsida > Lamiales > Gesneriaceae > Primulina > Primulina eburnea. The sequence continues at coordinate 36,146,971 of NC_133104.1, read as the reverse complement.
GCTGACCGCTTCCGATGGACCAATTCGAAATTGTCATCATCTGAGTCATCTCCGAACGAAAAATCGGGATCAAGTGTAAAATAGGTGGCCAATCGAGGTTTCTTTGGCGCGTCAAAATTAGGGTTGTAACCTGCTTGCCGCTTGGATCGCCTTCGAACCACTGGTGGTTGAGTGGGAAAGACCCTTCGATAATTCTCCTCGTCTATTGGGTTGTCAGCATCCAACGGATTACCAGGCTCTCCAGGGAGAATTACTTCCAGCGGGAGAGCTTCGGGGTCAATACCCACTATCTGCAGTGAGTTTTCGAAAGGGTTCTCAGACGGTGGTGTTGTTGGGGGTGTTGTTGCCATAGGAGAAACACCTTGACTTGCCGCCATTTCACTTCGTATGTCCTGTGGATCGAATTGATGATCTGCCATTGGCTTTTACACAGAGGGAAAGTTAGACAGTGACTTGAGAAGAACTAACTGCACAGTTACGGGAAGAGACAGAGAGCAACGATCAAACTTGATAAATCTGAAAGATACAACCAAAAGCGAAATTGATCAGAAATCAATGGGTTTTTTTTTGTATAGAAAAAGAAACTCAGTTCAACGTTAACAAATAATTTCAATATCGGAACGTTGCACAGTAACGGTAAAAAAAATTTACGACTCAACGATCACCGTTTTCGAAAATGTTGTCCTAAAATGCACTTTACTCCTTATACCCCACGGTTCAGGACAATTCAAGGCACGAGAACATTAAAGACCAGCCTGAACAGAAACACTTCGAGTTCATCTCATATCCATGAGACATCACTCTTTTTGAGCAAGGTCAATTAAAGTTTCTATCAATCGTAGTGAGTCCACACTGATATGTCATTGAACAAGATACGTTCACGAAAAAAAATAAAATATGCATGACTTACATATGCCTACAATAGGATGATTTATCAGAAAATATCAGGCAATTTATAATTTTGTGCAGTGTCTGAACTTGGTGTTGGCAACACTTCGGGCAACACAACAGATTTAGTTTCGGACTTCCAAACTTTTTGTTTAAAAAATGGTAGCTCCCACTCTAGAAGAAAGATCTTCAATGGACTCCTCTAGGTAGCTTTTTCAATCATTATTTTTACTTAGAAGTGGTAGCTCCCACACTAGAAGAACGGTCTTCAGTGCACTCTTCTAGGTAGCTTTTTCCATTTTCTTCTAACACATTTTTTTTTCTCCTTATGCTCACTTTTTCCAAGCCACTTTTTCACATTGGACAAGATCACGATTTCTATGAGTATCCTCAACTACTCGATGGCTTGGATTGAGCACAATATATTCCTCAACATTCGAATGGAAGTATGACCACTCGGAGAGTACCTTTCAGAAATTGCCGTCACTGTTAAGACATTACCCAAAAGAAAATGTTTATGATTATGCAATATGCCTAGTGTCCTAAAAATTGTCATGCAGAAATGGGTGTTGTCCCTGGTGTTGTCAACATCATGGACAACACAGAACAAATGTTTTTAAAGAACACACATGCTGAGAGATTTCCGAAGATTTGAAAATCTCTCAAAATCCAAAGGTTTCGTGAAAATATCTGCCAGCTGATTTTCAGTCCGGACAAACTCCAATCGTATAATACCTTTTTCAACCAAGTCTCGAAGAAAATGATGTCTTATATCTATGTGTTTAGTTCGAGAGTGTTGAACAGGGTTCTTAGAAATGTCTATGGCACTAGAGTTGTCGCAATACACAATCATTCTATCACTATGAAACCCATAATCATTGATCATTTGATTCATCCACATAAGTTGAGAGCAACAGTTAGCAGCTGCTACATATTCAGATTCTGCTGTAGACAGGGAGACACAGTTTTGTTTGTTGCTAGCCCACGATACAAGGTTATTTCCCAAATAAAAACACCCTCCTGAAATGTTTTTCCTATCATCTAAGTCACCCGCCCAATCAGAATCAGAGAAGCCTACTAAGTTTGTGTTTGTGTCATGAGTGTACCACAAACCAAATTCTAGTGTACCTGCAATATATCTTAGAATGCGTTTTACAGCTTTAAGATGCGAAGTTTTTGGATCTGCCTGGTACCTAGCACACAAGCATACACTGAACATAATATCGGGTCTAGTGGCAGTTAAGTACAGTAGACTCCCAATTATGCTACGATACATGGTGTTGTCAACACCCTCGGCAACACCATCCTTAGATAACTTGTCACTTGACCCCATAGGAGTCCTCACATGTTTTAAGCTGTCAGTAGAGAATTTTTTGATCAGATTTTTTGCATACTTGGAATGGCACAGAAATATACCATCATGCAATTGCTTAACTTGTAGGCCAAGAAAGAAATTTAATTCTCCTACCATGCTCATTTCGAATTGAGATGCCATGCAGTCCACAAACTTACTCACAAGCATTTGGGATGAAGCACCGAAAACAATGTCATCAACATATACTTGACAAATCAAAATATCATTATTTTGTTGTTGAATAAAAAGCGTTTTGTCAACCTCACCTCGTTTGAACCCCAAGTCTATCAGATAGTCAGCTAACATGTCGTACCAAGCCCGTGGAGCCTGTTTCAGTCCATATAGTGCCTTTTTCAGTTTGTAAACATGGTCCATGTGGTGAGGATCTTCAAATCCCTTAGGTTGACAGACATACGCTTCTTCATGTAAAATGCCATTCAAGAACGCACTTTTCACATCCATTTGATACAATTTAATATGCATATGACATGCAACAGCAAGTAACAATCGGATAGACTCCATTCCTGCCACTGGTGCGAAGGTTTCATCGAAATCCACCCCCTCAACCTGTGTATACACTTGAGCTACCAATCGTGCCTTATTTCGAATAATGTTACCGGATTCCTCTGTTTTATTTTTGAATATCCATTTTGATCCGATAACATTTACATTCGAAGGTCTGGGAACTAAGTCCCACACATCATTGCGAACAAATTGTTCTAGTTCTTCATGCATGGCATTAATCCAAAATTCATCATTAAGGGCCTCATTCACATTTTTAGGTTCAATTGTAGACACAAAGCATGATTGACTTACCTGGGCGAATGTGGAGTTCATACACACTAATCCGATCATTTTCCGGTAGTCAACCTTCTCCTTGTTTATTGTTTGCACCTCCCCATGTATTTCACCAATGATTTGTGACGATGGGTGATTCTTTTGAATTTTGCTGGGAATGTCTCTTCTTTCATTGTGTATTACCCCATCATCGTCGTTGTTTTCATTTTCCATGGTTTCAGAACTGTTTATTGACGGTGTTGTACATGGTGTTGCTTCATTGGTCTCAACACTAACCTCAACACCACTGCTTGTTGAAGGCTCAGTTGTATCTAACAGTTCCTCAATATCACCCTCTTTAGATTTTCCTGTTAGTCCTGCAAGATCATTAAAAACCACATTAATAGATTCAATGGTAGTTCTAGTTCTTAAGTTAAACACACGAAAAGCTCGACTGTTCATTGAATATCCAAGGAACAGGCACTTATCACTTTTGGAATCGAATTTCGCGAGATGTTCTCGATCATTTAGGACGCGGCAAATACATCCGAAAACATGAAAGTATTTGAGGTTTGGTTTCCTCCCCATGATGATTTCATAAGAGGTCATAGTGGATCCACTTCTTAGAAACACGCGATTAGAAATGTGACAGGCCGTGTTCAAGGCTTCAGCCCAAAACCGTTTAGACACATTCTTTGAGCTCAGCATGACTCGTGCCATTTCTTGAAGAGTTCGATTCTTCCTTTCGGCTATACCATTTTGTTGGGGAGTTTTAGAGGCAGAAGATTCATGAGAGATTCCTTTCTTTTCACATAGGGAAGTAAAGAGAGAATTTTCAAATTCTTTCCCATGATCAGTTCGAATTCTGACAACTTTCTCATCATGCAAGTTGGTTATGCGAGCATGCAGTTTCTTGAAAACTCCAAACGTATCCGATTTTTCTCTTGTAAAATTTATCCAGGTGAATCGGGAAAAATCATCAACACAAACGAGTGAGTATGTAACGTCCCAAAAATTTGAAAGTCCACGTGAACCACATGCATGCAAGTTATTAAATTTCTTTTGTATTTTATTAAATTGTTATGAAGCATTAAATGCATGTTTATTTTATTAAATATGGATTTAATTATTTTATGTATTTTATGCATAATTCATGTATGATATGATTTGATTCATGAAATTTTAAAAGTTCATTGCATTAGGGTTTGTAGATGCATTTGACACTCGAACGAGGAATGGAGACTAGTGAAATTTCAGAAAAATTATTTTATTGCATGAGTAATTTTTATTAATTATTATAAGGTGTTTTAAGGTTATTTTTCTAAAAGGGGATTTTATTGGGTATTTTTTATCCGCAGAATTTTATTTTTAACGGTACGCAAATTTTATCGAATCGGGGGACTTTTTAAGCGTTCGGCTGTTATTTTGAAAACTTTTTCAACACGAAATAGTTTTCGGGAGTACGTTTGAATTTAACGAGCCAACTTTTAAGCTCATCGGGCTTAAAGATTCTTTTAAACCACTAATGGTCAAGACTATAGCCCATTTATCTTTTTAATTATCAAGCCATTAAAACCTAAGCAACCCTTAACCTCCCGTAACTCCTCCCTCACAGCCGATACTTATCCCTCCCCTTCAGCATTCCTCAACCTCGGTTTCAGAACTCAGCAGTTGAGGAATTCGGTGAGCATTTGGTTTGCAAAGAAAGACTCCTTTGGCTCTCATTTCATCCTTGTTCTCCCACTCACCAGGCATGCCTTACACCATTATTTCTGCATCACACTTGTCATATATTGTTGTATTTGTGCCTTAAACGTATAGGAGTCTCGATCTAATCGGCTTTATGAAGGGTTTACTGTTTTTGCTCATAAAATACATTCTTTTAAATGTCACTCACGTGTTCATGAAATAAAGTGCAAGGGGCTGCGGATTAGGACTCTCCTGAGTGAGGTGGTGGTGCCGTGATGAAGTCTTGGAAGGAAAATGGTTCGGTGTTGCGGGAGGGGAGAGTTCGTGAGTTTGGGGCTTGAGTTGTATTGAAGGGTGCAAGGCAAGGGCTGCGGCTGTGCTTGGGCTCGAACCCAGCCATGGATCAGCCTTTGCTGTGTCTGGTAGGATACTAGTAGTGGACCATAGGCACTTGGACGAGGGAGAAGTTCAGATCTTGTAGGTGTAGCTCGGTAGGGAGGAAGAGGGCAATAGCTATACGGGTTATACGTATGGTTGTGCAGCATCGTCTCGCGTTGCTTTGGCTTGGTTTAGGAGGCTCCTTAGAGCTTTAAGAATGAGATTAAGTGGCTGGACAGGTGGTGGCAGTAGAAGGGACCGAGAGTGTATCGGATTGGTGGCCATGTGTTGCAAGGTGAGTGGAAAATAAGGGGTGGCCGAGAATTGTCTCTTTTGGGATATGTCACCGAAGATTTTTGGAACAATATTGTAGTATTAGGGACCTTTTAGTACTTTTAAGTTATGATAAAAAGTTGAGAAAAATTTGGTTGAGTTTCGAGTCGATTCGGGTTAAAACCGAGACTCTGGTCTAAGTTTTAAAACGAATCGGTTAAGTTGTAATATGAGCTCGAATTTACGTCTAGGAATGTTTTTAATAATGTTTTGGGATATTTTAAGAAGTTTGGTAGGCTTCGGGTCAATTTTAAAGGTCCAAGAGTTAAACGATAATTTTTGGGTTTCGAGGGGCAAAATGGTCATTTTGCACCCGGGGTAAGATTTTGGTCGTGGCAGCGCCCTGAGCACAAATTCATGATATTTTAAATGTTATGCATCATTTTTATGATTTTTACGCAATTATGATAAATACGTTGCATGCTTGGTTTAAAGGAAAAGTTACGCATATGCATGTTTTTATTAAGTGATGAAAATGATGAAATTTTTGAAGGATGGGAATTGGTTGTGACTGACGATGTATATGTATACGATGACATGAGATATGATGAGCTGAGGCCCGGGCTCAGTGGGCGGGTAATGTTGTCGCTGATGTCCCCCGCCGCCGGGTACCACGGTTTTTATAGATGGATCCATCGATAGAGCTGATACGAAAGTCACAACTAATGAACTGAATACAATTAAAAGAAAATGTTTAAGTTTATGATGACATGATGAGCTGTTTTGACACGTATATGATGTTATGAGATGACATGATATGAGACGACATGAGTTGACACGACATGATTTTATACGACACGTTTACGTTATGCTTTTAAGTTCATGAAATATATGTTGAGTATGATATTTTTCACTGCTGTGTGCTATGTATATGTACTTGTTATTAACGGTACAGGTGTGTTGAGTCTTTAGACTCACTAGGCATGTGTGATGCAGGTGAGCTTGTTATTGAAAGGACTGGAGGTGCTGATCACTGAGTTGACAGACCTGGTGGGGTGACACGGCCCGAGGACCACATGTTTTCCGCATTTTGTTTTTATGAGATTTGAGATGATATGAACATTTTTATACGCTGGTTTTGATACGCTGCTGATTTTCACAATTTTTACTCGTTTATGTTTACGCACTATTTTTTTATTGTCAAATACTTAAGATCATTTTCAAATGTTATTTCGAAAATGCGAGCTTTTATTTAAAAAAAAAATTATTTCCGCGCTTTTAAAATTAGTAGATGTTTCAGAGTATTTCTTACCTCCCAAGCTTTCAACATCCATTGGACCCATTAGATCCATGTGTAGAAGTTCAAGACACCGTGTTGTCCCAAAGTGTTGCAACACCGGGTGAGCAACACGGGTCTGTTTCCCCTTTTGACATGATCCACAAATATATGTATTATCAGAACATAAATTAGGCATACCTCTCACAGCTTCATACTTACAAAGATTTTTCAAGGTTTTGAAGCTCACATGACCCAGTTTTTGATGCCATAAATCCAGATTGCTTACCTTGGCACTTCGACAATCATTACTATCTCCCACAAGATAGCAATTATCAGCAAACCGTGTTCCTGTCATAACACAAACATTTTTATCATTAAGAACTTCACACTTATCTTTGTTGAATTTGACATAAAGATCATCGTCACAAAGTTGACTTATGCTAATTAGGTTTGAGTTAAGTCCTTCGACATGCAAGACATTGTGAAGCTCAGGAAGGCCATCAACATGCAGAGTTCCTTTGCCTACTATCCTTCCTTTGGCACCACCACCGTAAGTTACACGTCCACTTTTTACTTCAATGTAATTCGTGAGGTGTTCTTTAGATCCAGTCATGTGGCGTGAGCATCCACTATCAAAGTACCATGCACCTGCAATATTGCTTTTTAAAGAGGTATAAATGACATTACATCTAATAGAAGTTTTGGGTACCCATATTTTCTTTGAGGAAGGTTTCTTGACTGCGGTGTTGTATTTGGTGTTGGCACACACCTTGTACAACACACAATTGGATTTCCAGTTCAGATAATCATCTCTGAGTTTGTAGCAGAAAGGTTTGATGTGTCCAGCGTTATGACAATAGTGACAGATGTAGTTACGTCTTCTCTGCTTGGGTTGAGTACTTATCACTTTATTCTTGGTTTGAGATTTCTTTGAAGAGGGAAGATCTTTTGATGGTGAATAGTCTGGGATTGATGAGTGTGACTCTTGTTCAATGATTAGCTTCGTGTTCGGAGCAATTTGATTTGAAATTGAGGGGACAGTGCAGTCTTCTACATCCTTCACAAATACTGTGTTTTTTGATTCAGTGTGAGATGTTTCACCATATTCATAAGTGCTTTCAGTATACCCAAGACCAAATCTTCCTTCCTTTCCCATGTTTAGCACCGTGTCAAGCTTGGCAGTGCTTGAATTGAATTTAGCAAGAGTCTTTGATGCCTCATCAAGTTGGTCTTTGACTCGACACAGCTCTAAATCCTTCTTACTAAGGAGAACTTCAAGACGAGCCAAGCTGCTCTTTAAGTCAGTGTTTTCTTTTGAAAGAATTGAATTTGTTTCATTTCTCTTGAGCCAGTCACCATAAAGTTCTTCATACATCATTTGCACGATCTCAATAGTGAGTTCTTCTTGATCAGATTCATGAATTTTTTTAACATCAACGTTCTCCAATGATTTTGCATTAAGGCACAATGATCTTGACAATGTGTTGCGACCAGGTGTTGCAACACCAGTGGCAACACCAAAGGGATTGACCTGAAGTTTATGGATATCATTCTGAATGGTAGATAGAGAGGTGCAGTCATCTCCTTCCTTCAAATTACATTCTTCATCTGTATCATCGTCACTTAAAGAGACTGCCATATTTTTATTTCTGCGAAGACGATTTGCACACTCATTAGCATAATGCCCAAATCCAGAGCATTCTCGACATTGGACTGAATCAAGTTTCGTTGCTTCTGGTCATCCTGATGAATTGGTTCTGAATCTGGAGTTTCCTTGAGTCGATGCAATGGTTTTATTTCTTTCAGACGGAACAAATTGAGGTCTTGATGTTGATCCAGTTTTCTTCTTGTCACTCATTCTTTTCAGGTAGTCGCCGAACTTCTTGGTGATCAGGGAGATTGATTCCTAACCAAGATCAGAATCTTTCGCTTCTTGAATTAGATTACTCACCGAATCATCAGTGGATTGCAAAGCAATAGCCTTCCCAGTATTTCCCTTTTGTAAGTCTAGATTCATTTCAAATATTCTGAGAGAGCTGATTAGATCCTCCAGATTAAGCTTAGAGGTGTCCTTGGATTCGTCAATAGCACAAATTTTGATATTAAAACGTTCAGGAAGAGATCTCAGTACCTTCCTAACCATTCTTTCATTTGACATAGAATCACCGAGACTAAAGGCCTCATTTGCTATCTCACGCAATCTACGATCATATTCTATAATAGTCTCGTTTTCCTCCATCCTTAAACTTTCAAATTTAGAGGTCAACATTCTGAGTTTGGTTCTACGAACATTCTCAGATCCTTCGCAGTGCTTTTGAAGAATATCTCAGGCTTCTTTGGCGGAAATGCAGTTGGTGATGAGACAAAACATGTTGCTATCAACAGAGGTGAAAATGGCATTCAGCGCCTTGGAATTTAAGTTCGAGATTTGAACTTCATCATTGGACCAGGAACTCTCAAGTGACTGCTCTGATACCACTTGAAAGAATTATTACGCATTAATTCTCAGGAAATAACTATTAAAAAATATGTATGTCAGAATTGAGTGTTGTGCTCGGTGTTGTCAACACGGTGCACAACACAGCAGCGGAAATATGTTATTTAATCTGGATGTAACATCAACGAATGAATACGTGAATTTCACTTATGCACAAGTATAAATACTTGTGCGTCGCCTTATGGCAAAAAAAATCACTAGAAAATATATTAATCGTTTACACCAAAAACAATACTAGTGAAGAAAACAAAATCAATTCCCCTGACACTCCAAGGAATTAAACATGCATCAAAATGAGCCTAAAGAAAACTAGATGCATAAAAAAAACGTATTGTATAAAATGAATTCACTCTTTGATCAACACTCTGCGTCAGTGTTAATCTTGAGTGTGTGAAACATCAAGTCGCAACATCAGTTACTCGACTGACAAGGTCCCGTGTTTTGTATGCAAGTCTTCACAAGCAAACTCTCCTGCGGCCACACCCGTATTGAGAATGGTCCCTTGTATATATAGTATCTCCTTTGACCTAGATCTTCATGGATCCTCGCAACCTATAAATAAGGAAGCTAGAGTTTAACGGGTATCAAAAATCTTATAGATAATTTTCCAATTAAATCATTCCTAATGATAGGATAAAAGATACCGGAAAATCAAATCTTATTAAATTTGTCTAGAAGTGCAAAATCAAAATAATATCAAAAACGGTTTTGGAATACAAAATTCCTTGCAAAACCAAAACAGAATTCAATCATATAAAGAACAAATTCAAATTATCGTTTCCAAAAAGCTACATCATCCTCTACACCGGAAAATTAGTTCATAACAAAATCTAAACAAAAACAAAACATGTTTGAAGATTTATACATCGCAACACAAAAAATTAAAGAAGTAAAAGATTAGAAGACAAATCAAAAGTGGCGTCTCTGTCCCCAGATTCGTCGTTCTTCGTCTTCGTGATCCATCTTTGCTCTCCGATTCTTCGTCTCGTGTGTCATCTTGTCTCTCGTGTGAATTTCTCTCCAAAAACGGCTATCCCTTTTTTTCTCTGACTTATCTTTCTTTTATTCTCATGTACGGGCTGTAAACAAAAGCCCAGTTGTGTGTTTCTCGCCGCCACTAGTGCCGTAGCGCTGCTGAGCGCCCGTTCCTCGAGGGTGTAGCACCACGGCGCTGCTTGGGCCGCGCCTAGGTGCTTGTCTCTCGGCAGTGTGGCGCCGCAACAATGCCTAAGCGCTTGTTTCTCAGGAATTCTTGCGTTGCGGTGCTGTTCATTGGTGTTGCGGCGCCATCTTCTCAATAATTCAACATCCAAAAATGCCCCTAATTTTTCATCACTTCACCAATTTTACCTCCTGCACGACACAAAACAATGAATATCAATTTTACCTCCTGCACGACACAAAACAATGAATATCAAGCATAATTATGTTCAAAACTAACATAATTCAAATATATCAACATATAAATTAAGTGCAATTATTGCACTTATCACTGCTGGAAGAATTTCTAATATAAATAGAAATATTCAAGTTTGAAGAAGTTACAGAAGTTTTCACAAACTGCAGTATACACGATCTCGAGCACTTTTATTCTTTCAATATCAAGTTACTCACCTTGCACACGCTTACTTTCAATATTTGATCATCAAGGATCTATCAGTGTTACCTTACCAAATCTAGCCATTCAAAGTGGAAGAAGAAGAGATGTAGAAAGATATTATCTTCGAACTTTCATAAAGAACATTGTGTCATTTCCTTTAAGCTCTTTTTTTTTTTTTTTTATCTAGTCTTTGTGTTAGAAGATTGTTAAACTGAATATATAAATCATCACTAGTATAGTTGGACCATTTCTGTGCTCGAAAAACATATTTTTAGTGATGTAGCTATCTTCAGATGTTCAAGAAAAAGAAATTAAAAGCCAACAACTATTAAGGCCATTTCCAGTTTTTTATAAAAAAAATTAAAGTGTTTATCCACCTATCTAAAAATATTTTCAATCCTAACACAAATTGTTGTATCGATCAAAGTCCTTCTAGTAGATTCCTTCCTGCATAAGAAAAATGAGAGACATATAAAGATTTCTTCGAACTTTCATAAAAAATCTGCCTCATTTAGTTCTAGCTATTTATGTTACTTGTAAGCTCCATGTAATATTCATTTTTGATATCACCATCTGTGTATTGTTGATCGCTTTATCTAGTCGACCCTTTCCAAACGAAAAACCAATTTCAACTAGTCTACTACATCCGGCTGATTGAGAATAGACCCTAACATTTAAAACTGCTAAAGTCACTAGTATTATTAAAAATCTTCAAATAATTTAAAAAAGTTTATTCACCATCTCTAAATTTATTTTGAATCTTAACACTATTTTTTTTGTGAAATTTATGATTTTAAGTAATTTTTCTATAAATTCTGATTTTTAATTTGTGAATGCTTAATTAAATTGTTGTGCATATTAATAAATAGAGCAAGTAACTCATAAATGTAATAAACTGATAGTTTTATTCTTTTCTTATTCTAAATTTCTATATTATTATTACTATTATTTTGTTAGGATCAAATAAATGTTTAGAAAAATTATTAAGTAAACAAAATTTTAATGAATTTTCAAATTAAAGTTATCTAAATAGGAAGACATTCATTAGAAGAATTTGATTAGTACAAAATAGAGTTAATCAAGATAAATACGACAGGTCAATAAATGATGAAATAAAACTATTTAGGTTTTCTTGAAGACTCGGAGCAACAAGATGATTCTTGTGATAAATACGAAAGAACTTGGATAATTAGGATTTCAGTAGTCTTCAATATTGGATGATTGTCTCTTTAAATACTTGAATTTTTAACTTTAATAATCTAGAAAATGTCTATGGAATGTACAATCAGCATTTTTATACCTAAATGACTCAATTGCTATATGACTCAACAAAAATGTCAATTTTACTCCACTAAATTTATTTGAAGTCCAATTTCTCTTATTAAATTCAGTTAGGTATGTGAGGCTAATTTACTCTAAGTACTGTTAATTATAAAACAATATTTAGTAAGTTAAAACTGCAACAAAAAAATGGTATAAAAATACTTTAAAATGAACATAACGACCTATTAAAAGTTAAGGTATTACCTCCCCGTAAATAAGATGCATCAAAAATTTAAAATACTTGTAAAAAAAAAAAAATAACTCAAAGACAACACTGCGGTATTATTAATCACTCACATGCAAGTGTCGGCCAGGCACAATCCAACAATCCACAAACATAAATTCAGATAAAGTCAGAATGGCTCAACACAACAAAAACTAAACCCAGGCATACAAGATTAATTTCGGATAATAATACAGATACACGGGGCATCTCCCAGAGGATAAAATATGATATAAACTAAAAAAAGACCCCAATATAATATATATACTAGTTGAGTGACTCCAAAATGACTAACCAAGACAATTCAATCTCAATCATGAGCGCCACTGAAAGATCCTCCGCCAGGTGCTACAAATCTAATTGGGTTATCTACCATGTTTCCCAAATAGCAGCCACAGTAGCCAAAAAAAAAAAAAACAACTGAGATTAGGTTTCTTGAATGAAATAGTTCAACAATAAATATAAATCATGCATAAACATATATAAAATGAATTATGCAATGCATAAAACATGGCTCAATAATGACAGGGTAGCGGGGGCCAAAAAACGGTACAATAACAAGAAGAGTACTGCTCGAGCAATAATGTACAAGGGAGCTGCATCGTCATGCAACTAAACCGTCATATAATGTATATCGTGATGCTAACACAAAAACCCACGACAATAGCCTATGCGCCATGATGCTAACACCCACAAATCGGCCTCCACACATCTGCCACAGACTACATGATGGAACAACTGAAAAAAAAAGAGATGACACAATCTCGATGCTCACCCCGAAAGGCTGCACTAACAGACAAGATTTCTCAATCAAATATACAGTCTCAGTTGTATCAATACAGGCCTATCAATCACAATATTATCTCGATATATAAAACAAGTGTCAAATAACAACAAACAACAATAACGAGTAACAAGAAAAGATAGGAAACAACATGTATGTCATAACTAAATGTCATATAATATGTCAATAAATGAATATATAAATCAACGAGATATTTAATAATTCATAACAATCAAAGAATCACATAACAAACACAGTTAACACATAAATAAGTTTAAAAATAATTTATGTGTTGTTGTTGTATTTATTGAACTGTAGCATACCTATACCCTCAACGAACATGAAATGAACAACTCTAATTTCCAAATTTATATCTTTAGATTACCAAGATTTAAATATTTAACAAAACCGAATAAATTCACTAAACATCATTAATAGCTAAAATAATTCAACCATTGGCATTATTCTAACTTGAATATTGCCACAATAATCTCATAACTAATGAACAGCTGTAATTTCTCACAAATAATCAACGTTATACTATTTTGGGTTGAGAAACACAAGCAATATTGATTTTGATGATAATAAAACTTGTTATTGTATTTCTAACATATTTATTCAAGTGTGAAGTTGTTAGCAAAATTTGGAAATCGAAACTCGAAATCAACCAAGTTGAAAATCTGGCAAGCTGCAGTGTTGATGATATCTCACAACGCAGTTACGAAAAAATTGACAAGCAGCCAAAACGATTGAATAGAAAACTCAATTATAAACAAGTAAACATTTCACAACAACTCCGTTTTTTTTGGAAGTTATCTATTGATAATATTACTTGCAAGATCGAGCGGACAGAAACGAAAACAGAAATCAGCTAAGTCTGACTAGGTCTGGTTTATTGGTCATATCTCTCAGCCCAGTTACTCAAATAAACGTTTTATTATGCGTTACAAAGATAAGAGAATGATCTAAAAATTATCTTCACAATTAGTAGTCTGAATCAGTGGAAGTTGATAAACTACTATGCAATTACTGGTTCTGACTGAATGAAGAGTAAGTTTTAGATTGCTGTCTATCTGATTTTTCGATCATATATCTCTCATACAAACTTGGAATCGAGAGATTCTTGATTCCATGGAAAGCTAAGAGAAAGAGATACAACGTTCATGTTTATCACTTTGATCGGAAATCGATGAATCAAGAGTTATAATAAAAATAACAGAACAACTCGATTTGATCAGCTTGATTTGGTTCAACTAAAATTAGACCAAAAAAATCAGACCATATCAGATCAAGCTGATCTGATGGCAGAGTAGATTATACCAAAGCTGATCTGATGGCAGATCAGAACAACAATAGCCCAGATTCAGAAAATGGCCAGAAATATGAATTTGACTGTTGCAATGTCAGAATTCGTACACAACCTTTCCAATCATTCATATTATTGTATATAATGTTTATATCATTCTTTGAGACCATAAATACAATATATTGAAGATTAAATACAAGCTTTTGAAGTGGATTCAAAGAATGAGCCGCTTATATGAAGAAATTAGCTAGAATAAGAGCAAACTCAAGTATGATGATATATTTGATATATACATTTACTGTACAATTCCTCATAGACAATCACTCACATATATACATGAGAGTTGAGTTTCAAAGTTTAGATGAGTGAGTCTTCACACAAGGAAATTAAAGATTGTGGTTGTCGTCTCGACATAAGATAAGTTAAACATTATGCGGATTAAGAGGTTGCGACCTAAAATCGAGTGTGATAGAATTTTCAAATAGGCAATGGATAAGTCCTAAGTTGAGATGGGTTTATACAAGAATTTGTATAAATTAGAGTCTTCTAGGTGGAAAAAAATATGACGTAGGAGTTGTTAATGCCCGGACATTCATAAACAAGTTTGTGTCTATTTATTTATAGCATTTAATTTTTGCTAATTTTTTTAAGATGTATTTTTGAAGCATTTTTTGTGCTCTTCAAATACCAAAAATATTGTATATCAAGTGTTTGATAAAATGTTTCAACCAAAAACATTTTTGCACCTTTAAGTTGCATATATTTTAAATGATTTTCAAAATGTTTAATACGAGAGATTATTTTGACTGTTTCCCATATGTTCCATTGGGATCGTCGTTTTTCTTCTGGAAGCTTTATAGATTAGATGATACTTTTTGTATCTTATGCCAAGATTTCTAAGAATTTTTCTACATGTTCTATAGAGATCCTTGATTTTTATATATGCTAGAATTTTCTCTCATTATCTTTAGAATCATTTTATGAGATATTGTTGTCTGGTTAAAAAAACCAGACAAGTCTTCATGTGTTTCATGTTGAAACACCTTGCCTTCGGTCAACTTCTGATTTTGTTTAACTATTTCTTCCTAACTCGATATTTCATCATCTTCTTTTTCATATATACTCTCGTCTTAAGGAATATTTTCAAACTGGTATACTTGAACTAGATTTTGGTAATAAACTGCTTCTTTAATATTCGGAGTTGGTTCGAAGCGTTTTATTCATTTTCTATCATTTTATGGATAGTTGGTCAAAATATGATCTCTTTCTCTACATGTCCAGCAATTACAATCTTTATAACTTTCAATAGCTCGAGTTTGAGATCTTATGAAAGTTTTTTTTATTGGTGTAGGTCTCGTGCTTTGAGATGAGTTCGATACTTGGGGTGTCATCCTACTTCTTGACGGTCAAATTCTTTGTCCGGATTTGTAATGTCTGACTTTTTGTTTATGTCAGATTGTTATTGGTTTCCAATAGCCATTTCCCCTTTTGGTATAAGATGAAATATAAAGGTCTTCCTTTTTTTCTCTCCGTGACTTACTTCCAATTATTGTTGAAGATCATTTTCTTTACAACATGATATGATCGGTTGAAGTATTTATAAGGGGGTTGAATAAAAAATTCCTAAAATTTCATTCTTCAATGATAATTCAGCCTGGTTAGAATTGAAGTTGATATTCTCAATTGTCAATGTCAGTCGGCAAACAAAATATGCGATGAAAGAATCCAAACTGGCAGAAGAGAACAATTCAAATAATGGCCTGGATATATAAACTAAATGGTAAATTGAAAGTAAAATATTTGCAAGTTTGTTTCCGAGTGTTCGGAGAACTCAAGATTCTACATCACCCCTTCATCATTTTTGAGAAGGCTCATATTAGAAGAATTTAATCTTTACAAGCAATTTGCAAAAACTCAGTTCAATTTGGACTTAATATTCCCACAAATGAAACTCTTAGTCTACTCAACTTAACGAAGAAACATTATAAAATTGTTCTCGAATAAAATAAATTACAAAGAATTCTCATAACACTTGATGATCCTTAATGATCAGATAAAATTATGTAAAGTGTGCTTGAGTGGATGATCAGTTTTGCTTGTAAGCTTGAATTAGATGTCTGTCTATGTAAACTTTTGTAATGTAGGTTTTTTTTTTTGCTCAACTGATATGCATCTCTATTTATAAACTTCAAGCTGCAACGGTCACAAACTCAAAAAGGATGCGTTCCAAATAATGATAGTTGTTGCTGCTTTTTGTCTAGGTCATCATTATGTGACATCCATACAAAATTGTAGCACGGTTGGATTAAGCCATGACATCAAAGTACGGAAAAAATTATCCAATAATCAGTTAAGCCCTGGTGTAAACTGATGTCCTTGAGAATGAATAAAGATCTCTAAACTAATAACTTTTCAAAACGTGCTTTGATATAATTCAAATTAATCCGAGTCAATTTTGTTTTGACTAGTACAGATCAGGTAAACCAGTTTAGCTTGTGGGCATAGTCAGTTCCGTTTGGTTCTGATGAGTCGGATATAGTAGTTCAGTTTAGCTTACACCAGTTTTGCCTTGAATCATTTGTTAACACTTAAACATAAATGTTCTGACACAACATAAATGTGTATTCTTATTAATACCCCTTAATCTTTTGTAATCCTTTTGTAATGTTGTCATATAACACAATTCATCCAATTTTTCTTTAAGAAAAGGGGCTCTTCGTGCCAAAGTATCTAGATTATCGAGGAAATATTCCTTAATTAGCATTTTTCTCTAGGGACTTGGCATTTTGGAGAAGAAAAGTTGCATTGTTATATTTTCTTCGATACCGAATTCCATCTATATTTAGTTAATAATATAATATATTCAGCTACCAAATAGATGTCATGTAATTCAAGATTATACTTAGCTTGAATATATTTCTTTTTCTTCTATGTGTGTTGACTGCTAAAATAGTGTATCCCTAGAAATTGTGCTTTAAACATGATAGTAATTCTCCCAACTATCTCTGTTAGGATCGGTTGATTGGTTGAGATGTGTTTAGAAGGGAGGGTTGAATAAACACTCACGATTTTAGAATATTTTCGAATGAAGTATCATTTTTTTGACGAACTGAAACTATGAATCTTGTCTGTCAATAAAAATCAGTTTAACTGATAACAGTTGCGGAAACAAACTGACTGAAAAATAGAATAAATAACTGAAGTAAGACCACACAAAGATTTAAGGATGTTCGGAGATTTTAATTACTCCTGCGTCACCTCTTATATCACAAAGATAAGATATGCACTAAAAAACTTTGATCGATACAAAACTTGTACAGACCCACTTCAGTTTGGACTTAACACTGCCAAAACTGAAACTCTTAGTTTACAAAATATCTCACAGTTCTTCGACTGAACGTCGCACAACTCATCTATTTGAAGATAAAATGAATAACAAAACAGTTTGTGCTTATAAGCTTGAAAGGTAGCCTCAAATGCTACAAATAAATTTGATAAGTGTGAGCTTTTTGATTCTTGAGTAAGAGCGATGATTTCAGCAGGGTAACAACAAGTTTAAGAGAATAGATGGATTGATTATTTCCTCAACTGCTCTTCTCACCTATTTATAGTCTTATCACGGTAACATTAAATATAATTTGAATCTTTATACTCGTTGATTGTCACGTCAATATTCCTCTGACATTTGTACACTGTAAGCTCTGAAATGCGGCGTTCTACTATGAGTTGCAGTCTGCTTTGTACCGTTGTCGGTTGAATATCCTTTTCAACAACAGATGATGTATACAGCTGAATGATCAGCTGATAAACAATCGCTGGTAAGCTCACAACTAAATATATCAACTGATCAGTTTCCGATCAGTCAGTTGTCTTCGTAATTTCAGTTCAGCTGGTTTCAGTTTCCTTCGATAAATTACGCATTAATCTTCAGTTAGGCAACTGTCAGTAGTTCAGTTACTTCAAGCTATTTGATCAGTTAGTCCAATAAATTAAACAATTAGTTTGTCAAACAACTGAAATTAAGTTTCCAACAATCTCATTTTGGTTTCTGCCCAAGTAATGTCTCAAACGATTTAACTAATCTCATCAAACTCATTTCTAAAATTTTAACAAATAACTCTTTGTTGAGATCAAGTATGCCTGCTGCGATTCGCATAGTGATCTTCTCTGTTTCTAAAATTCAATACATCAAAGTTAAGCATAACCTCATTAGTATGTATTGGTTCTAAAACTGACTTCCCATAGAGTATTTGGTGTAAGAGAAATTGATTCCTCTTTGACCTTGTTCTCGTTAGGAGTGCTTCTCCACCTACTTGAAAATTTGTTTGGGGTCCTCTTATATTTGTATTATGAGATCCCAAACTTTCCCTTGGCGGTTAATGAGATGATGACAAAGTTATTGACCGAGGTTCAACCCCTGTTGCATTCTTCTTCAGATCTACGACCTTGTGATGCGCGAAAGATTCTGTAAGGTCTTGAAGATCTTTTAGACCAATCTTTTATATAGTTGTCATCAGCTTAATTTTTTTTTTGAGATAGTTTTAATTAGACTGATCATTTTTTCTTTGTCGGTTAAAGGTTTTGAATTACCTTGACCTTTCATCTTTGATGTATAAAGTTTTAGTACCAAAATAATTATGTTAACAATCCTTCCGAGATCTTTTTACTAGATGTTGCTCTAAATTTTTTATTCTTTTTTGAATATCCTTTAATGTTCCAATTTTTTCTTGTTTTTCAAAGATTTCCTCAATTTTATGTGGTACATAATATAACTGAATATCATAATTTTGTACTGTCTTTTAGATCTCTATAAGATCGTCGGAGAGTTTAAAAAATCCAGAACTATTTATAGGAATCTATTAATTTGAATAATAAGTTTATATTAGGACACTGATATGTTCTTTTTTATTCATGTTATCTAACCTTGGTTAGCTATTCTTGTAAATATTCCAAAGAATTAGAATAAATCCTGTAAAACTTGGACCTAACTCAACCCCAAAAGCTAGCTCAAAAGGGGAGGATTGTCCAAGACCATATATACAACTCCCAGGTATTTTATCCAACCGATGTGGGACAACTAACACACCCACCTCACGCCCAGGAATGAACATCTGGAGCCTGAATTTTACAAATGACCTAATTATGGGCAGAACGAGTGGCCTAATTATAGGCAGCCCAACACATAACGATGAAACCCGGACTTTGATATCATGTTAAGATTGGAACTTGGACCTAACTCAACTCCAAAAACTAGCTCAAAGGAAGAAGATTGTCAAGACCATATATACAACTCCCAGTATTTTATCCAATATGTTTGGATTCATAATTTTAAAAAAAATCTCACTCAAATATTTAATTACAAAATAATAATATTTTATATTTGAAATAATTTTATATACGGTTTCTGATAAAATTATAACCTTAAGAATATTTTAAATCGCTTCGTCAAAATGATTGATGAGTTCAAGAAAATTGAAGTCAATAACGTTCTTAAATTCGTCCAACCCTTTCCCTTCTCTTCGTTTCTTTTGACGGTAGAACTAAAACCTCCTCCGTGTGAAAAATCTCACACTAAACACACTATAGACGGTTGTTTGATCTGTGTTGAATTTGGAGATTGAATTCTAAGGGAGAGTGACAAAAGCCCAAATCCACGTCACCTCGCGAGGTTTGACCCGGTTTCTTTTCTTTTTATACGTTATTGTATATTCGTTTTTTGTTAATCAAGATGTAATTTTTTTATTCCTGTTTAGTGAAGGATTAAATGACATGGGTTTTTGTTTAATTTTACGAATTGATTCAATAATTATGGGAATTTAATTCTCTGGTTGTCAGAGGATTTCTTGATATGGGCCTCTGAATCTGTACTGGATTTCGAGATGCAGTTTACCAAAGGTCTATATTTTGGTGATTTGAAAGATCGTATTTTGGCGCCTTGATTACAGATCACGGTCTTTTGTTTTAGATTACAAACAGTATGGATATATTTTTGTCTGACGCTAATGTAAAGAGTATTGGAAATATTGCTATTTGACGTGTTTATACCATTTTCATTTACCCGACTTTGTAGTTTTTCGTTGGTGAGAAACTGAGGGAAGCTCTGAATTTCCACAATATATACGATGAAGAATAGCGAGAGGCTGGTTAATTTGGCTTTGGCAGGTATGATGTTTTTTTTATTTTAACTGTTACATTTGATTCCACAGGAATAAATATTTGTTTGTTCTAGCAATTATTCGCTAAAAAATGATGCCCCGAATTTGTACTAAAATTTCCTTCTTCACTTGCTCATTGACGTGTGTCCATTTTTTAAGTGCTCGTATCCACAGGAGGACCCCCTCCCCCCATTAACAAGATGAAAAATCTTTGAAATTATATGTATAATCTTTTCAAAAATTCTACTTCCGTCTCGCCTGCAAAAATATGGGTCTGCCCCTGCTTGTATCTGATTATATGGCTTCAGGTTAAATGACCATGAAAATATTGTGGTTGGATGCGATTATAGCTTCTTTATCAGTTTTTGTTAGCACATTCTGATCATGTGTTACTTTGTTTGAATGGCAGGGTTAACCATCGCCCCTCTTGTTTTGAATGTAGACCCAAATCTTAATGTTATTTTGACCGCTTGTCTAACAGTGTATGTGGGTTGTTATCGCTCTGTTAAGCCAACTCCACCATCGGTAAGTTAAACGTCAAATGAAAAGCCACTGATTTGAAGAATTATACTTTTCATTTTCTGAATTACACTGTTGTGTTTTTCAGGAAACAATGTCTAGAGAACATGCCATGCGATTTCCTTTGGTTGGGAGCGCTGTGTTGTTGTCATTGTTTTTGCTTTTCAAATTTTTATCGAAGGACTTGGTTAATGCTGTGCTGACGTGCTATTTTTTCGTACTTGGGATCATTGCTCTTTCGTATGTTTGTCTTATACTGATTATCATCATTTTCTATCTTCAGTTGTGGTAATATATTTTTTTCAGTTTAATGGTGAATAATGGTACTTATTTACAAATCTTCCTTATCCATTCGAACTTGTAGGGCAACGTTGCTACCGGCAGTTAAACGAGTTTTGCCAGAACCATGGAATACTAACCTCATTACCTGGCATTTCCCATATTTTCGGTGTATGTAATTATCATGGTCTCTGCTTCACATCGTATTGCTTCTTATATTCAGAATATTGATATCTATCTTTTCATTTTTGTTATACAGCTTTGGAAGTTGAGTTCACAAAATCACAAATGATTGCCGCAATTCCTGGAGCTTTCTTTTGCGCATGGTATGCATCAAAGAAGCATTGGCTAGCTAACAATATCTTGGGTCTCTCTTTCTGCATTCAGGTTTAATTTACACGTTTTAGTGCCCTTAACGTCTGTCATTTTGACCAAATCTGAAACGTCCACTGTGGATTGCCATTCCATGAGAACTGCTTTTCTGACTTTCATGTTTATTTTTTATCATTTAATGATTCCAGGGAATTGAAATGCTTTCACTTGGCTCATTTAAGACTGGTGCTATTCTCTTGGTGAGAATTGCATTTAGTTTCCGTAAAAGAGTTTTTGTTCTAAGTTTACATTATCCATCAACATGTTTTTGTTAATGTTTCATAGTGTTTTTTGGATTCACAGTTAATGAATGTATTAACATTCAAATTGCAGGGTGGTCTTTTCATATACGATATATTCTGGGTCTTTTTTACGCCAGTGATGGTTAGCGTTGCGAAATCTTTTGAAGCCCCTATTAAGGTCTGTTCATACTTCAAGACAATTATCCGGTGAAGCGTCGTTAACTTGTTGAGCCATTATTAAATATTTCAAATTCATACGTATCATAATTTTGTCTCCCTTTGGCAGCTTTTATTTCCGACTACGGATTCCACACGCCCATTTTCAATGCTAGGACTTGGTGATATAGTAATTCCAGGTATGAAAATATTTTTCTAATAGAACTTAAAATTTCGAATGTAACATCAAACTTCAATGTAAAACCTTACTGGAGAGCAATGACTACCAGTGTGGTGGTAAAATGTAATGATTGGATTGTTGGGGAGCAACAATCACCGGTTATAGTTGTTGGTATTGCAGCAGATGCTCAATTTTATTATTGGGGTTATGTGTTCGGTGCTTATGAGTTGTAGGTAAGTTCAATTGTTGGGAGAATGCAGAACTTTTTTTTCGCAAAAAAAAAAAAAATTATTGCTAGGAACAAGAATTGTCCTTACTAGCACAGTGTGAGATATGATACTTGAGTTGTGTAGTTTTAAAAAAAAATTAGTTATACCATTTTTGTCAACTATATCTTTTGGTATTACTCTAGACACTAGGTCCTGAAAATACTACATGTTCACCCGCTATAGAATTTTTATGATTCGTTTCTTTGTGCATGCTAGTTCTTAAATGGATCAAATATTAAGATTTGTTATTTTTCAGGAATATTTGTTGCATTGGCGCTACGTTTTGATGTTTCCAGAGGTAAAGGGAACCAATATTTTAAGAGCTCCTTTACTGGATATGCAGTTGGTTTGATCCTTACCATAGTCGTTATGAACTGGTTTCAAGCTGCACAGGTTACTAATCTTTTCGAAAAAATTTGATTGTCGTAAAAAAAAAAACAGTACCCTCTCGTATTATTTTTATGATTGACATAGTTACTGTTCTTATCGATCGGATTCGTCTAGCCTGCACTGCTATATATCGTGCCAGCTGTTATTGGATTCTTGGCTGTACACTGCATATGGAATGGTGAAGCCAAATCTGTAAGTAATCCGTGCTTGAAAATCTTCTTGGCTGGCTGTATTTCTATTACTCGGTTACGATGAAAGTGGACATTATTTCTCGAAACCTTATTGTTTTTTTAAATGCAGTTGTTGGAATTTGATGAATCTAAGGCGAAGACTAGTTCGAAAGAAGAAACCGATGGAGATTTGAACAAGAAAGGCAATTGATGATATTTTATAAGTTGGAGGCAAAGAATTTGAAATGCATTTAGTTGAAAACTGAGGAAATGTGACAGTTTAGCAAACAGTTAACTAATGCACCTTAGTTTTTTTGTCAGACTTTGTCACTTGGAAACTTTGCTTTGAGATTGATTTTATGTTTACTGATGGCTTCAATACAATGTGGTAATAATATTACATGTCATCTATACTCTTTCACAAATTTTATAAAATCTGGATTTATATTTGAATTCCAAAAAATATTATACTAAAATTTAATACAAGAAATAATTTGCGAAATTTCAATATTTGTGCCGGTGTAGATATTACAACAAATATTTGTATCATACATTGTTTTTTTTTTTTTCCTTCTTATTACCGAAGTTAACCACATATATTCAAATCCATCGAACTTGAGATAGCCAAATCTCTGTATTTCTATTTGAATAAGAGTTTGTTTCGCAAATTTTATGTACATTCTCACACACACAGGAGATTTGAAACACCGCCGTCGCGGTCTCTTTCACTGGTATCAATTTGATGCACTAACACACCAATTGATCACAACCTCGCCCTTTATCTATGTGAGTCCTTTCTACAGCGTCGATGACATTTCTCTTAGTCATTGCTACAACCTTTGCGTCTCGTGTCCATCATTTAACTATATAAAGTTAATTACACACTATATAGTTCATCTGTTTATTATGCGTGAACACATTTGGTTTGGAGGAAAAACAACTTTTAAAATTCATTACATTGTAAATCACTAACTCATCTCCTATAAAACTTGTTGCATACAATAACCACGACTCTCACTTATTTCAATTTGAAACGCAATCTATTTTTTCCGTGTATACCTTAATCATTTGAGTTTTCATTGGCCATTTTGACTTTATCTGGGATGGTTATCTATATTGATATGGTTAACAACTAACTCATTGTCTCTTTGATGTTGGAGTGCTCTAGTTATAAAATCCATGAGTGAGTTCTTATTAGAGACATACCTCTTGAAAAATGACCGTCTGCAACTTGTGAATGAATAGCTGATTATCAAGTGACTGAAATTTTCTAGCAAAATAATTTAAATATCTCAACGATGTTCGATATTACCGCAAGTGTATGAGTCAAATTTTAATATAGTATAACAAGTACGGGTATTGTCCCACAAAGATTGATTAATAACAAATTTACTCCAAACACAATTCTCTAGTCAACTATAATGAAAATGTGAAATTTTATTAAACTAAATTGAAATTCGAATAAAATGATGAACCAAACACAATATAAATAATTTAAGTTCAAATAATAAACAGACGATTTTTAGGATTTCGGTTAAGCTACCTCTTTATCTTCTCTAATAATTAAATTTCAAATATTAAGTCATGCTTCTGACTGAATTCCATAATCTATCAATATACTCTGACGAACTATATTAAAATAACTAAAAAAAATACAGTAACTAAGTTTTATTGTGTTATTTAACAAGTACAATCGCATTAACGAACCATGAAATCTTCTAACTTTTAACCTATTGGACTATGAATATCAACATGTATTCAACCTCATATGTCTATGCAAAGTGTAGATCATTTGATTATGTTATCTAATGTTGTTATAAAATCTCTTATCGATCTCAATTATAATACATAAATTCACTTCAAAGTTAATTATGCTCCAAAATTGCAATAAACAAAATAAAATAATCAAGAATGTTCAAAATTAAAATTCTATACTTCGATGCAAATATGACTCTCATGCACATTCTTCTCCACTACCTACTGACCAACAAACACAAATCAGCTAGGATTTTTTCAAGCTTGTAACATGGCCTATGTGTGGGATGCCAAGAAAAAGGATAGGTCATATGCAAAGAAGAGAGTAGAATTTAATACGCACTTGAGTTCTTCGTATTTTCTTCTTTTTTTAAGACTTCATTCATTAGGGTTGATATTTCTTTTATTTCCCAAGGCTTTTTTTTCCCATGTCTAGCTAGCCCTTTAGGAATTTTTCATGCCAACACTGGAATCAATAATGACATCTGTTGCATTACCATACCTACTAAACGAACATGTCTCTTGTCAGTCGATCTCACGAATCTTTATCTATGAGGTGGGTCAACCCTACCGATATTCACAATAAAAAGTAATACTCTTAGCATAGAAAGTAATATTTTTTTCATGGATGACCCAAATAAGAGATTCGTCTCACAAAATACGACCTGTGAGAATGTCTCACACAAGTTTTTGTCCTAAACTAACTAGGAGTCGATCTATCTATTGAATCTCACAACCGGAATCATCGGAAGCTCGCTCTCTCATTATGCAACTCAGCATTTAACGACACTACCCCCCATTCCATCAAACTTTTGGAAAATCTTTGAATTGGATTTAATGGGATTCCAAGGGACTGGAACTCAGGTCCACTGCAATCTCATTCAAGTCCGCTGGAACTTCGTTCCAATTGAGTTAAACTCACAGTGCACTGGAATCTCATTCAAGTCCACTGGAATCCCGTTTGAACTTCACTAAATTGAGTGGAGTGCAAATCTGGAATCCCATTTAAGACTAAAATGGAGTTCCCATCCACTTGAGCTTGATTCCAGTGGGGACATGAACGGTCCGGTCCTCTGAAATCCCACAACTAACTAGATACTCACAATGACTTGTGTAGCTTATATAACATCTGAAATATAAACAACCAAGCCAACATACATCTGGAAAGTGATACAACAGTTTCTTTCTGCAGAAGAAACTTACAATCATTGCAACAAGATTTTGTATATTGGATTCCACTAGCAGATAACCCATCAAGAACATGGTCTACATTTCCAGATTAGTACATCACTGTACATTCAAGTGAACTCGAATTGAACCTCGAAACGGGACAGGAGACAGTGAGACACCAAATTCCAAGCTTTGTTTTACTTCTGATCATATCATACACACAACAATAAATGTGAAACAAAACCATTATAACAAGAAACCCGAAGTCTTTGATTCCCATAAAAATAAAGCAGCAAAAAACAGAAGTCAATAATGATCTGGTGGTTAAAGGCATAGATAGATCAAACTTCTACCTTCTTCCACAACTCTTCTGCTACGAGACTTTTCCTGAACTTTTGCTTGGTTTTTGTTCTGCTCATTCCCCTGTATGGTTTTCTGTTGATCCATTAACGTTTCAAACTACACATGGTGAACAAATCATATCGTGAGAAAAAATGAGAATCTTTGTGGCTTGCACCTGATGCTCGAAATCATGTTATGTTTTACCTCTTTTTGCCCTCATGATTTGATTCATGACAAAAATTCGCGTGGAACGATCTCACAGATCGTATTTTGTGAGACAGATTTTTGATTTGGGTCATCCATTAAAAAAATATTACTTTTTGTGCTAAAAGTATTACTTTTTATTGTGAATATCGGTAGGGTTGACCGCCTCACATATAAAAATTCGTGCGATCGTCTCACAAGAGAACTAGTCTTTATTTATTTGATTTGATGTCAATTTTGCATTGTTGGTACTCATTTTTAGATTAATTTGTAATGATGGAAAAAGTAGGCTTGATTATTGAGATGATGTAATACATGTAGTCAAGATAATCTAAATTTATTTTAGAAAGTATGTATAAATCGACCCTTAAGAAAATGAATACATTTTATAATATAAAATATGAATAAGAAAATTAAGGGAAAAAATGGCAATTTTGGTCATATTTATTTATCCATTTATGATCTTGGTTAAATTTTATCCTTAGTCTTTGTTACAATTTTAGTCATTCTTCGACTCATCGCTGACGTGACAACGTTGTTAAGTGAAGACGTGTGCAATGTTGTTACATCATAACTTACTCGAAAAAAATAAATTAAAATTGTCAAAAATTAAAATATACAAAACTATAACTGAAATTTAGCAATATCGAGTATTAAATTTTCAAAGAAACAAGTATAAATAATCAAAACTAGTTATTTACCGACAATATATGTAGAGGACATACAAATTTAGGTTCAAAACAACTCGCCGCAAAAACTTACAACAGGAAGGAACTGAGTCAAATTTGGTTATGCATATTGGATCTCAATTTGTTATCGAACCATAACAAAAATGTGCACGTTTCGTTTTATATTTAAACAATTATATTCTATAATTACACAAAAGTTAGGACAAAAAAGCATCGAGCATTATTAATTGTAAGTTGCATATAGACAAGGATTAGGAAATTAGAAAGGGCAGTGTGAACTTGAGGACCACCGGAGAGTTGGCCTAACATCGCTCCAGTTGTTATTTCTAGACGAGTCGCTATCATTCATCCTTAAAAATTGAATAGAGTATATAAGCAACTAGTCCTCCTATCACCGAGGAATAGACCTGGCCACGGGCCGGTCCGGGTGGTCTCGCTCGGACACATATCTCATCCAAAGTATTTTTTAAGATGCTAAAAATTTACTCCACTGCAACCGCTGAAACGATGCAATCTAGAATTACTTTTGTCATTCATTAGAGAAAATTGAATATATTTGTACTTTTTTTCGACCATCGTCGCAATATGTCGAAAACTTCCTCATCGGCAATTCTAAAAATAGTGGTAATATAATTCTCGAGTTCCTGACGAGAACTTTAAGATTTTTGTGGATGTTTTGTCTATTCTCCTAATAAAAATTGTGTTTTAGTAAGTTTAGAAGTGATAATACTAATGGTAGTGAATTGTGCTTCATGTGGAACAATTTATCAACCATTTTTGGTATTATATTAATTATAAATATCATATAAATGAGTTCTAATATTAAATAAAATCAATGAGATAGATGAAATCGTTTTCGTAGTATGGTATAAAGAATCGTACTATAATATTAACATTTTTGTAAACAATCTAATTTAACTTATAGGATCTAAAACAATATTACATAAAAAAAAAATCAATGATTTCTAAAAATTATTTTTCTCATTTTGCTTTCATGACATAAATACATTGAACTATGCATCATGACTAGATTTAATATGTTTAGTAAAAGTACATGCAATGTTACAACAATGTGTTGCAACTAAATAAGAAGTAGGATAATAAACACCAAATATTTGGTCACTATAATCTTTACACATTTAAAATTTCACAAATATCAGTGCATATGTTCTATTAATTTGAAAACAAATAAACATCACGAACTTGAACATGTTGAAGAAAAAATATACATAATAAATATTTATATTCGAAAGACGACAGTAATAATTTATATGTTGAATTTCAACAAATAGGCCTCATATCATTGATTTTGCAATATTTTTCCCATTGTTTCATAGCCTGGGGATGTGTCCATAGATAATAATTATGGTCCTAGTTGGATTAATATGTGTTTTTAAATTTTTTAGCCTATCTTGAACACACAAATTTAAAATATGACATATGCATCTAATATGAAAAGATTTATCATCTAGTGATGATTTACATATTTTAAAGGGGACTCTAATCTAGAAGCCACCCACAATTGGCTCAAGAGAAAAAACACAACCCTATTTACTGCCCTATTTCAGTTTTAAAAATAAATAAAAACGGTTGAAAGACCTGAATTAATGGTCAAACTACTCATGAACTGACACATGTCCGAAATTTGAAAAGTCACGAAATATATTTTGAATAACCGACTCACTCAGTTCTACAATGAATCAAAATTTTGCACTCTCAAATCTCCACAGAATATCACGTTTTTGTTTCAGAAAAATCAAGATTCTAATGACAGCCCAAACCCCTGCTATCTTGCTGAATGTCGTGGCCATCGATTTCGAATTGTTTATGTCAATCTTAGATGAATCGGTTCAAACTTTTTTGAAGTGGCTACTACCGATATTGAAGAGATGCAAATCCTTCTCTCTGCAAGTGGGCAACCGATTAAAGTTTCAAATGCTAAAAGAGAACTGAAGCCAGAATATCAGTTGCTGTCAGATATTGCTGCTAAGGACATCTTGGCCAAAGCTGATCCCTTTGTCGCCTTGACGTTGGAAAATATCAGGTGATGACCACCATAATGAAAGGAATCAAGGTCAACTAGTCATCAATCATGTTTAACATTTTGAAGAATATGATTAGGACAACCAACCAGTCGAAGGGGTTTATGCTTCAACCGAGCAATCTAATTGAGGATTTCGGGGTTCCTTTGGAATCAACTTCGTCAATTATCAGATTCAAAATCTACAATGCTCAGAACACTCAGTCAAAGAAGAGTGGAGTCGTGGAGGCAGCTGCCAAGATCAAGAAAACTGCTAAGTCCAAAGTAGTTGCTCCTCCAAAGCCAAAACGTAAACTGCTTTTGACAACCAGTGATTTTGAGAAGACTCCCTCTCCCCAACTGATAAAGGAGCCAAGGACTCAGAAGACCAAACCAACTGCTGCTCCAGGGGTTCTACCTAAGCTCAAACTAATTCCATCTGGAGCTGAGGCACCACTCTCTGCGATCCCAATACAATCAGTCCATCCAGCTGCTGAGTTCTGGTCCAAGAGCAAAGCAGACTATCCTCAAAAGATAAGAATTGAATCAGGAGAAACTCTCTGACTGACTGGAATCCCAACACCTTTCACTACAGTTGTCCACCAACCATACTTCCACGGGCACAAGCCGAAAGGAGTGCTTATAAGAGAAATGATGGACATAACTGGATCTGGACTTGATATTCTGCATGCCCTAATTGATCCCAAGGGCAAGACTAAGATAATCGAAGAGCCAAGGCCACAGAATTCCATTCATACTCAGATTGATCTTATCATGGAAGCAATCAATGACTATGCTGAGCTGAAAGTGGAACACTTTGATTAATGGGGGTACATTTTAGGACTAACCCTGGCCAAGAAACTGAAGAAAAAAATCAGTTCTTCGAAAATTCATTTCATTAGAATCTACAGTCACGGAGGCAGTCAAAGCCACTACAGTAGACAAAACATGGGAAAAAGAGCAAATTTCTTCGATTTGATGGGAATCAAGCGGCTAACTAAAGTGACATCAGAAATGAAAGAAAACTATAATCCAGTTGTACCAACATCATATGCCGACATGGTTGTTTTTCAGTAATTGGACTCTGATCTCATCACCATCCAAGTGAAAGTCAAACATTGGGAGATGGAACAAAAGCTCCACATTCCAATTGATGCATACAGTCCAACTGAGGATGTAATAGAGAAGAGACCGCACCCTCAACTGATCCTAAGGAGGTACAATCAGTTTTGGCACACCCTGTTGCAGAAACAGTTCAACAATTATGTTCTGAAGCAGCACAACGTTCCTCTTCCACAGATTCAATTATCATTGTACCAGCTTCTGAACCAGCAGCTCAAACCATCACATATATAGAAGAAGAGCTATCTCTAGCTAATATGGATGAGTTGTTGCTGTCAGTTGCTAAAGACATTTAGCAGGAATATAAGGAAGATCAAGCAGCAGAAGAAAATGTTGCTACACAACTAGCTGATGTAGTAATTGAACCAGCTACTGAAGCTGAGGTCCAATCAGAACAAGTTCAGTTGGGAACTGAACAACTTTTTACTGTTGAATATAGAACATCAGTCCAGGAACCATCAATTGTTTCAGAACTTATCTCCATTCATTTGGTAGTTCCTAAGATATTTTTTCTATCCGAAGCATCCCAAAAACTCATTACGACTACACCAAAGGCGACTGAGGCACAAGAACTTCGACTGATCATCAGGATTAGCCTCAGTTTTTCCTTGTCCAAGAAGAATACGTAACTGAAGTAGCTGAGGAGGTGGAACAAGAGACTGCTCATGGAAAATTAACCGTTGTAAATATCAGTGGGAAAGGAAAAGAAAAAGTTCCGGCTATTTCTGAAGAATTTTATCCCGAATTTCCAATGGCAACTAATATCATGCTTGATAGTGTTCTGTCCAGTCTGCAAGATCTTGGCTCCACAATTTCTTAAGTTAAATCTACACAACTGCTCCATTCTTTGAGTCTAAACACATTAAAAGATTATACGATGAAAGACTTGAAGAAATTGACCAATGACGTATCTGCTTTGTTGTCAAACAGTAGAAAAGATGAAAAGAGAAGTAGTTACGACTCCCAAACTGGTCACCTCCCAGGAACTGCTAAGCAACCGAATTGATTTTGTGCACACAAGCCTATCCAAGTAGATTGATTTCGTGCAAAATCAGTTGGCTGAAGTTTCCACTCAAATAAGTACAACATTCCTAGTATTTTCTAAAGTGGTGGTGTTGACAAAAAAGAAGAAGAGCAGAATGTTGAGGATCGAAGTTGAGTTTAGAGGGGGGGTGAATAAACTCTACTCGTTTTTCGTTC
The DNA here is from genome assembly GCF_022965805.1 of Primulina eburnea. NCBI lineage: Eukaryota > Viridiplantae > Streptophyta > Magnoliopsida > Lamiales > Gesneriaceae > Primulina > Primulina eburnea. The sequence goes on along the minus strand of NC_133104.1, from coordinate 36,115,365 downwards.
TGATGAGGTACTAAAATCCTGTTAAGGATAGTAGTTGATCTTGTGCGAATACTTTCACCTGATTACAATAAAACGTGCGGAAACAATCTGATGAAGTAGTTGAAAAACAATAAAACAGTAGGCAGCAGTTGTTTATGGAAGTTCGAAGATAAACTCTTCTACGTCTCCCCTTCTTCTGTTTCCAGAAGGTATAACTAAAAGACTTTGGATATTACAGTACAACTCTTGTACACACCTACTTCAGAAGGACTTACACCTCAGCCTACTGAAACTCTTAGTTTCTCAACTCACAAAAATGAGAAACACAAAGTTCTGAAAAGACTCTTTTCAGATTACAGACTCTTCTGACAAATTATAAATGATGTAAAGATCGTGAAGATGTAAGAATCAGTAGCACAAGATGATCTTCAAAAGATCAGATATAAGCTATGAAGCGTGTGCTACTTTTCTTTGTGTTGAACTTTTAAATTCTCAAGGAATTTTGATATTCGTCTGATAAGAGAGAAGCTTTGTTCCTTGAAGAATGATAATAAGCGAAGTGTCGTGTCGAACAAGAATTTGATCCAAGTATATATAATCGACTGAGTTCAACGTTCACAATCAGAGTATGTCTTCAGATAACTGATACAATCAGCTTTATTACCGAAAGAAGTTCCTGCAGAAAAGCTATAAAACAATCAGTCTTGTTTTATACTTAATTGGGTAAAGTACATTAAATGACTCTGTATAGTATTTAATGCTGTAATTAATACTAGTACTAGGAACTCTTTAACGGTAACAATTAATATAGCAACGTTAGAAAACGTTCTCTACTGGTTTTGTATTGTTATCCCTTTCTACTGGTTTAGTTATAGTAGATCAGCCGCTACTGATAAGTTATTCTACTGTTCTGGTATGCTGGTCTACTGGTCTTAGTTAACATCGCCACAATAAAATTCTTGTCTAACAATTTCCCCCTTTGTGGTGATGCCAAAACCTAAACAGTATAAAGTTGTTAAATAAAACAGATAATCATTTAAACAAACGGATAATGTCAATAAAGTAATAAGAAAGAAAAAAATCAATCGGTTCCAATATCCTGTAAATGATTTCTTCATTCTGAGGTTCTTGATCACTTCTGTTAGAAGGTTCAGCCTCATCTTCTGTTTGCCTAGCTCCTGCTTGATCTCCTCTATCTCCTCTATCTTCCCCCATTTTGGCATCAGCGCCAACCACATGGGCAAAGAGGTCATTCAGTCTGCCGGAAATATTTTGAATGCCATCGGTTAGCATCTCCAGATACGGGGTCTGAGAAGAGATGCGATTATCCAATGCATTGATAGATTGATTTTGAGAGTCAATCTTGGCATCCAAAAGTTCCACAGAAGTAGACAATTATCGAAAGAGATCATCATGATCAGTGACTCGAGTGAGTATATCATTTTGAGCAAGCATGATGGTGCCGTGAGTTCTCGAGATAGCTTGTCTGAAAACGACGGTTTCAGCATACATCTTGTCCATGGTCTCCTTAGTGTTATAGATATGTTTGCCCATTCGTTCTCTGAAAGATTGAGCACCACTGAATTCCGAAATGTTTTCACAAGATATAAGTTTCACTAAAGCAGAGATGTTGTTGAGTTCGGTTTGTAGAGACTCAATCTGATGTTCCAGGTTAAATGCATCTGATTCCGGGGAGGGAGTTCGTGCAAGAATGCGTTGTTTAATCTCAGAAAGACGAGAGTTCGTCTCAGTCAAAACAGGAAGAGAGACAGTCAACGCAGTAGAAACAAGATTAGCATCCATCAAGGCAGTAGAAGGAGCAGGGTCTGCTGTGCTTTCTGCTGGAATTGTAGAAACAGTAGGTTCATCAGCAACCAGGGGAAAAGCGATTTCTTCAGTAGGAACGGCCAAGTCAGAGGCCAAAGCTTCTTCCGTTGGTGCAATAACATCCTGTGAATCTGATGGTGCTTCAGTAGAAGGTGCAGAAGGCTGTTCCAGAAGAATGTTCATTTCTGCTTGATGAGCAGCAGAAAACATCTCTAAATTTGGCAGTAAAGAAGTAGCATCTGGTTCTGCTATTTGTTGCCCTGGGTTAGGAGAAACAGAAGGGGCAATGAAATAGCCAGTGCTGCTTCCAGAGTAGTGGAGACTGAAGGGACAATCGATTCAATGACTTCCTCAACCGAAGCCAGTTCATGCACGGACAATAGTGATGATGATGGAATGGGCCTAGTCGGAGATGCAGGAGTACTAAGAGCAGAAGCCTTTGGGGAGGCTGTAGTCCTTTCCTCAACTGTCTGATTCTGTTGAAATATTGGGACAAGGCCAACATGATAGACAATAGGCTCTCCAAAGCCTTGTTCTTGAGCAAGAAGTTGCTCACTCATTTGCTTTAATCTGTCAGAAAGAATCATAATAACATTTTGATCCTGAACAGCAGTAGGAACAGCAGGATCAAAATTTGATTGAAGAACTTTCAGAACCGATTCTAATTTCTGACATTTCAGCTGATCGAGGATAAAATTCCTTCTTCGCAAGGCCTCGATGACATTTTCTGTTTTTGCCAGCTGAAAAATCTTCTTTTCTGCATTCATCATCTTGCCATAATTCCCTTTTGTTTTGAAGTAAGCAAAAGAGTGGAATAGTCGGACAGTATGCCATTCATCAAAGAAACGCATGTCATCGTTTGCAGAGGTCTCAATCTCGGCTAGATGAAGATCAACGCCGGTGGTGACAGTGGTCTTGTGACCAAAAATAGGTGGTTCTTCAACCATTTTCCCTTTGCCTTTGACAGAAGATGAAATAGGCACGATGGTTCGAAAAGCAGAAGACCCGCTTGCTGGTTCTCGAATAACTATTCCAGATGTTGGCTTAAAAACAGTAGCAGTAGAAGGTGCTGAAATAGACGCAGTAGTGTGTGCAGTCGAAGAAGCAGTTGATCGATCAGAAGGAACCGCTTCTGGAAAGACCTGTCGAATAGGTACTTTCTCAATTTCAGACAGTGTTGCTGTCTTCTTAATCTTAAGAATTGTGCGCGGTTTCTTCTTGGATGGGGTTGGCACTGCTGGTTGAACAGTAGCAGCAGACTCTTCTGATGCTGTTTTGTCTGAATCCGTCGAAATAACCGCTCGTTTCTTTGAAATTTTCTTTTGAGGTTTTGAAGCCTCGGAAGCAGTTTCCCCAATTTCCTTTTTCAACGCAACAAACTCCGTCACGGTTGGCTTAGGCCTTAAAGCCAGTACATTTGCAGCATCAATCATGGTGACTGAAGTAGCATCTAGATCACTGGTAAAACCAGCATCCTTGAGCAAAGCGCTGATCTGAACAGCAAAACCAGAACTCCTCCTGACAACCACATCCTTCATAATTCTGAAAATAAAATGACTCCAGTCCACCTTAATCCCCTTAGTGATGGCAGTCATTACTTGAACCTTCTCCTTCGTCAACTTGTCGAAGGTGCCAGCTTTGATCAAAATAGCTTTAGCCACAATATCGGCCAGAATCTGGTATTCTATTTTGAGCAATTTCTTGTGACAAGAAGGAGACACTTCTTCTCCAGATGCTGAGAAAGAGCTGAGTGCAATAGACATATCTGTCTTGGAAATATCAAAGAGTTCAGATGTACCTGAAAGTGGAAGGAGGAAGGTTGCTCCTAAGTGTGCGGCATCAATAGAGATAGATGCATCTCCTTGAGTATGAACAATCCTTCCTTCATGCAATGTTGCTTTAGCGTAAAATTCCAGAAGAGCATTTTTGTAAATAACTGCTGGTGCTTCCAGGAATTTCCTAAGTCCCGATTTTTCAATATCCTGAAACATTTTCATGAGATTCGCATCCTTGATGTTGAGAACCGAAGCAAAGTTAACTTGATAAACGTTAAGAGTGTATGCTCCAGTCATATCTGTATGTAGATAAAATTGGATAAACTTTGCAGTAGTTAGAGATGATATGAGAGAAATCAGTAGCTGAATAGCGATAGATATGAAACAGTAAAGGTGAAAAGATGAAATTTGAAATAGATATACAGCCGTCAAATAAACATAAGGACACGTGTCAGTATGTTCTTGGTTGAGTGTTTGAAAAGTTTTGCAGAAACTGTCAGAAATACGAATGATTTGAAAATTTTGAAAAAGGGCGGGCTGTCCAGACGGTTACTAAAAAAATCAGAAGAGGATTTGTCATTTTATGATAACGTCTGCTGGAAGTTTCAGGGTGCTGAAATATTTAAGCACTTTGACAAAAACCAGCAGACTTGAAGTTTTATCGAAAAGACAAACATTCTCTCTGTTTTCTGAAAAGGTGTCAAACTCTTAGTCTGACTAAAATACTGTTCCTCCTCGGTAAATGCAATTAATAAGTGGTCATAATTGCGACAAGTGACTCTTGGCCATCTCTCAATCTGAGCCGTTGAAAATGAACAGTCGCAATCTTGCGATTCGCAAGAGTCTTTGTTCCCTCTATAAATACCTGCATATCTTGAGCGAAGTTAAACAGATGAACTTCAAAAAAAAAATGAAAACTCAAGTAAAAAGAGAGTTAGAGTTTGATTCAGGAGTCGAAGCAAAATTGTCCAGAGAGAAGTTTGAGGGTATCATTATTTTCGTAATGATCCTTGAAATACACTCCTGGAGTTGTAGTTTCCACAGTCAAGCAGATCTGTTGCTTCGATTGAGTTTGAAATGTAGCATCGATTTCTTCCAGAAGCATGCTAATGCAATAAGAGAGTGCTGGTGGATTGATGATGCTGAAATCCTCTATGATGCCCTGTAAGGCATCTAAAAAATACATTAGTGCTGACAAGACCCAAGCTTGCTAGATTCTTTCTAGGCCTTGAGCTTGCTGGATTCTCTTGTTCCTGTTGAAGTACTTTGCAAGCAAATAATAGAGAACTTCTATTACTGAAGACAAAAGCTAAATGTAACGCTACTGGCTAAATAGCATTGAAGATCTACTGTTTTTTTTTACTTTTGCATCGTGTAATGTACTGAAATGGTTTCTAATAAAGTTCCAGTTTACGTATCTGACTTTCCTTCTGCTTTTCTGCAAATATCTTACTGTTAGTTCAATACGATAAATAAGCGAGTAAGAATAAAAGTTAACTAAGTTAACAGAAAATAATCAAGTTAAATCTATCAAACCAAGAGAATTACGAAAGTAAGAAAACTTATTCTCTGGTAAGGGTTTCGTGAAGATATCTGCTGTTTGTTGATCAGTAGAAACATATTCCAGACGAATGTTCTTCTTCTGCACATGATCTCTAATGAAATGATGTCTGATGTCTATGTGCTTCGTTCTGGAATGAAGTACTGGATTTTGTGTGATTGCAATTGCACTGGTATTGTCACAGAATATAGGTGATTCGGAGGCTTGAATCCCATAGTCTCTTAACTGTTGTTGAATCCACATTATCTGAGAGCAGCAGCTTCCAGCAGCCAGATATTCTGCTTCTGCAGTAGATGTGGCTATGGAAGTCTGTTTCTAGCTAAACCAGGATATCAGCCTATCACCAAGAAATTGACAAAACCCACTTGTGCTTTTTCGGTCTAGTTTTCAACCTGCATAATCAGCATCTGAATATCCAATAAGATTTAACGATGAATCATTGGGATACCATTAGCCGACATTTTGAGTTTTTCAAGTACTTCAAAATACGTTTAGCAGCAATATAATGAGATTGTTTGGGGTTAGATTGAAATCTAGCACAAATGCAAACAACAAACATGATATCTGGTCTACTGGCAGTTAAATATAATAATGAACCAATAAGACCTCGATACTGAGTTACCTCTACTGGAATACCACTTTCATCTTTATCAAGCTTAATAGATGAGCTCATTGGAGTAGAAGCAGCAGAGCATGCTTCCATTCCAAACTTTTTCAGAAGCTCCTTGGTGTACTTGGCTTGATTTATAAAGATTCCAGTCTCTGATTGCTTAATCTGTAATCCTAGTACTCATACTCATTCAAATTTATCCTGCATCAATTTTCCAAACTTTGCACATAATTTGGGGTTAGTTGACCCAAAAATAATATCATCAACATAGATCTGTACTAAAAGAATGTGCTTATTCTTGACTAAAGTAAAAAAAGTTTTATCTACTGCTCCAATGGTAAAATCATGATCAATAAAAAATTGTGATAGAGTGTCATACCAAGCTCTAGGTGCCTGTTTTAGACCATATAATGCTTTGTGTAATTTAAATACATGATGCGGAGAGAAATGATCGAGAAAACCTGGAGGTTGTTCGACGTATACTTCTTCTTGTAAAAGACCATTTAGAAAAGCACTTTTCACATCCATTTGATATACTTTGAAATTCTTGAAAGCAGCAAAGGCTAAGAATATTCTGATTGCTTCGAGCCTTGCTACTGGTGCATAACTCTCATCAAAGTCTATACCTTCTTCTTGTCTGAAGCCTTGAGCTACCAATCTAGCTTTATTTCTCACCACTGTGCCTTCTTCATTGAGTTTGTTTCTGAATACCCACCGAGTTCCAATGACAGCTTGGTGAGATGGTCTAGGTACTAGAAACCAAACTTCATTACGTTTGAATTGATTCAGCTCTTCTTGCATGGCTTCAATCCAACTAGGATCCAGAAGAGCTTCTTCAATTTTCTTTGGTTCATCCTGAGATATAAAAGCAGCATGCATGTATTCATTAAGCATTTGCCTTCTGGTTCTCAAAGGTGCTGCTGGATTACCAATAACCAATGATGGAGGATGAGATTTTCTCCAGATAAACGGATTTGAATGGACATCTTCCTGATTTGAGATGTTAAGATTGTCTTCTACAGAACCAGTAGTAGGTTCTTGAACATCTTCTGCTGGTATTGGTAGATCTAGGTTCTGTACTTCTGGTTCCACTATTGGTGTGTCTGGTTCTGGATTTTGAAGATCATTGGTATTTGCTTCTACATCATCTTCACTGTCAATTTCCAAGTGAATCATGTCTAACATGTTACTTAAATCAGATATGTTAGAAATTTCAGCACTGCTGTCTTCATCGAAGACAACATGAATCGATTCTTCAACATTAAGAGTTCTATTGTTGAAGATTCTAAAAGCTCTGCTTACAGCAGAGTAACCAAGAAATATTCCAGCATCTGATTTAGAATCAAATGCAGTCAAATGATTTTTGTCATTATTTAGTACAAAACATTTGCAACCAAACACATGAAAATAAGATACATTGGGCTTCTTCCCTTTCCATATTTCATAAGGAGTCTGGTTGTGTCTTTTGTTGACCATAGATCTGTTTTGCGTGTAACAAGCAGTATTGATTGCTTCAGCCCAGAAGCGCTGATAAATGTCTGCATCTGCTAGCATTGTTCTAGCTGCTTATTTTAGAGTTCTATTTCTCCTCTCAGCTACTCCGTTTTGTTGAGGTTTTCTGGCAGCTGAATATTCATGATGAATCCCCTGCTCATTCAAATATAATTCAAGATACTTGTTAGTGAACTCAGTGCCCCGATCACTTCTAATTTTAATGATGGTAGTAGATTTTTCATTTTGAATCCTTTTCAGAAGCTTGATCAAGAAGCTACTGTTTTGATCTTTTCCTGCGAGAAATATTACCCAAGTGAATCTAGAGAAATCATCAATAAAAACAAGAGTATATTTCATTCCCCCTAAGCTCATGATGGGGATAGGACCAAATAGATCCATATGCAGTAGTTCCAGACATCTTGAAGTTGATTTGCTATCTTTAGTCTTGAAACTGGATCTTATCTGTTTCCCAAGCTGACAAGCAGAACAAACATGATTTTTAACAAAACTAATATCTGGTAATCCATCAACTATATTCTGCTTCTTGAGATAATTGATTGACTTGAAATTCAGATGATTCAATTTCTTGTGCCATAGCCAGTGTTTATTTCTAAGAGAAGCAACTAAGCATGTAGGAGTATTGACATGATTTTAGTTCCAAGAGACTCTGTAAGTATTGCCTTCTCTCTTTCCGGTTAACACAGTAGTTTCAGCAGAATCTCTAACTATACAAGAATGCTTCTGAAAAGCTACAGAATAACCATTATCACAAAGTTGACTAATGCTGATTAAATTGTAACAAAGTTTGTCAACTAGTAACACGTCATTAATAGTGATGCTACCATGGATAATCTTACCCTTACCCATGGTTCTACCTTTTGAGTTGTCTCCAAAAGTTATCTTTGGTCCAGTACAACTCACTATCTCCGAAAGTAGGTTTTTCTGTCCAGTCATATGTCTGGAACATCCACTGTCCAGATACCATGTAGAGTTACTGATTTCTTCTTCCTTCTGTTGTTCCTGCCAACACAAATTTTAGTATCTGGTACCCAAATCTATTTGGGTCCAAGCCTTATCAGTCCTTTGGGAACCTACATTTGTACAATTCTTGGTGACTTTGTACTTCGGGTATCCAAAGATGTGTGTGCAACAGAAGGTCTGTTATTTCTAACAGTATGCATACCAAAATGTTGTTCTTCCCTTCTGTTTCTGTTTTCCAGTCTGTATCTCTTCTGAACAGGTTTAGAGTTGTAGTACTGGTAGTTTTTAACCTTCATAGGATGTTGTCTTCCAGAGTTGAATTCTTTTATGAATCTAGAACTCTGGTCAACTTTTTCCTTAGGTTTAACCTAACCCAGACCATAGTGCATTCTTCTGTTCGTCAAATTTACATTCCTTTCAACTGAAGCAGTAGGTACTTCTGGTTCCTGTATCACGCTGGATTTCACAAAGTGAATGTATTTCCCTTTGCATGTTTCCAGTGTTGGCTTAATATTCGTTTCAGAAGTGCCTTCATTATTACAAAAACCGAGACCACTCCTATCTCCTGACTGTTTTTGTAATTCTTGCATCTTTTCCAATGAAACAGAAGACTTGTTCCAAGCATTCACCAGTAGCGACAACTTCTGGTTTTCAGAAAGCACCTTCTGGTAATCTGCTTTGGCTCTTTCATTCTCAGTTATTAATTTACTCATCTTAACTTGTAAATCATTGCAGCTGTCTACTTGCAAGCAAGTTAACTTACTGTTTAGATTCTTTAAGTTCTGATTTTCAATCTTAACTTTTTCAAATGATTGAGAAAGTCTGGAATATTCTTTTACCATTTCATGTAGTGCATCAATCAAATCAGTTCGTGTAAATTCATTAGAGTCAAAATCAAATACCTCTCCAGATGTCGAGGTTGAGTCATTGTCCGCCATTAGACATTTGACTTCTTCTGCATCACTATCACTGGAATGGCTTTCTGAGTCAGATGACTCAGAACTAGAGTCCGCCCACTTAGATTTGCTTTCTTCGGCAATCTTCGCTTTTCGATCTCTTCTGGACTTTTTGTCATTCCTCTTGTGATCCTTTCTCTTTTGGTCATCCTTCTTTGGTTTAGGACAATCAGCAATGAAGTGACCTATCTTTCCACAGTTAAAGCATCCCATATCACCGGATGGTGAATCTTTCTTGAAGTTGTGATTGGGACCCTGATAGGTTCGATGGTTCTTCTTCATGAACATGGAGAATTTCTTTACAAATAAGGACATTAGCATCACTACTGATTTGTTCAGCAGTCTTCTCCATTGTATTGTCAATGATCACAGCAGGTAATGCCTGAGGTACAACTGCAGCAGTAGTAGAAGAGGTAGAGGCAGAAGCAGTAGCAGCAAGAGCCTTGGTGGGTAGGCTTGAAGGCTCTTCTCCGCTTCTCACTTCCAATTCGAACTCGTAGGCTTTCAGATATGCAAATAAGTCGTGCAGTTCCAATTTGTTCAAGTCTTTGGATACTCTCATAGCCATTGTTTTAACATCCCATTCTCTGGGTAAAGCTCTCATCACCTTGAGGGCTATTTCTCTGTTGCTATGCTCTTTACCCAGAGCAGCTAGCTCATTGACCAGGCTACTGAATCTTTCATCAAACTCATTTAGAGTTTCACCAGCTCTCATTTTCAGGTTTTCAAACTTCTGCATTGCTACAAACAGTTTGTTTTCTTTCGTTTTCTCATTTCCTTCACATATCTGGATGAGTTTTTCTCAAATATCCTTTGCAGTAGAACACATTTTAATCTTGCTGAAAGTGTTCTTGTCGAGAGTTTTATACAATATATCCTTCGCCACATTGTCAAGATTGGTCTTTTTCTTATCTTCACTGGTCCATTCACTTCTTGATTTTTCGACCATCTGTGGTGCACCGTCAGTAACAGCAACAGCTGTGTTAGGCTTTAAGATTTTCAGTGGACCATCTATGATGACATACCACATGTCATCATCTTGTGCTGCAAGATGAGCTTGCATCCTTATCTTTCAGTCGTCAAAATCTTCTTTAGAGAACATAGGGATCTTGCTGAAGTGTGCCATTTGTTGTAGTTTTTCACAAACAAGAATAACCCGCTCTGATACCAATTGTTGAGGATCGAAGTTGATTTTAGAGGGGGGTGAATAAACTCTACTCGTTTTTCGTTCTGATGAGGTACTAAAATCCTGTTAAGGACAGTAGGTGATCTTGTGCGAATACTTTCACCTGATTACAATAAAACGTGCGGAAACAATCTGATGAAGTAGTTGAAAAACAATAAAACAGTAGGCAGCAGTTGTTTATGGAAGTTCGAAGATAAACTCTTCTACGTCTCCCCTTCTTCTGTTTCCAGAAGGTATAACTAAAAGACTTTGGATATTACAGTACAACTCTTGTACACACCCACTTCAGAAGGACTTATACCTCAGCCTACTGAAACTCTTAATTTCTCAACTTACAAAAATGCGAAACACAAAGTTCTGAAAAGACTCTTTTCAGATTACAGACTCTTCTGACAAAGTATAAATGATGTAAAGATCGTGAAGAGTGTAAGAATCAGTAGCACAAGATGATCTTCAAAAGATCAGATATAAGCTATGAAGCGTGTGCTACTTTTCTTTGTGTTGAACTTTTAAATGCTCAAGGAATTTTGATATTCGTCTGATAAGAGAAAAGCTTTGTTCCTTGAAGAATGATAATAAACGAAGTGTCGTGTCGAACAAGGATTTGATCCAAGTATATATAATCGTCTGAGTTCAACGTTCACAATCAGAGTATGTCTTCAGATAACTGATACAATCAGCTTTATTACCGAAAGAAGTTCCTGCAGAAAAGATATAAAACAATCAGTCTTGTTTTATACTTAATTGGGTAAAGTGCATTAAATGACTCCGTATAGTATTTAATGCTGCAATTAATACTAGTACTAGGAACTCTTTAACGGTAACAATTAATATAGCAACGTTAGAAAACGTTCTCTACTGGTTTTGAATTGTTATCCCTTTCTACTGGTTTAGTTATAGTAGATCAGCAGCTACTGATAAGTTATTCTATTGTTCTGGTCTGCTGGTCTACTGGTCTTAGTTAACATCGCCACAATAAAATTCTTCTCTAACACAGAAGAAATCAGAAAAGACAAAAAGTAGTGTGAAGCGCAGTGAACCAGAAAGTTCAACTGATAAAGGACCGGCTGACAAGAAAGCCAAAAGATAACATAGTCCAGCATTAGTTACAGTCTGAAGAGCGTAATACCTTGTAACTTTTTACTCTGAAATGTTTATACGAATCTGTGCTTATCTCTTTCAAAGTTAATAAAAAGTTCATTCTTAGTTATATACGAATCTGTACATTTCTTATTTTATCTAAATATATTCAGATAATCAATTTTTAGAAAATATAATCAGTTAAACAGTTCAGTATTCTAAGTTTTGTCAAACACCGAAAACGGTGAAATTTTTGGAAACTATGAGTTTCAGAGTTTGACAAACAAATCGGTAAAAGAACTAGAGAACCAATCTGAACTGACGCAAATAAGAGTTCGTAACTGTAATCGAAACTAAAGAAAACTTATCGGACTAAAATGGATTAAGAACTGCAGTAAATAGACTAAAGTTTTTATAAGTATAAATAAAATGAAAAACTGATGATTGGAATATCGTTAAATAGATTGAAGATCAGAACTGAAGACTTTGCAAAACAGAACTAAAATGACATAACTGAACTAGGAATGTTCCACTTAAAAGACGTCAGTTAGAACTGATGTAGTCCAACTCAACTGATCAGTCGACCAGTCTTACTTCTAATTAGTTAGTCACGTCATCAGCTGCAATTTGAATATCAATAGAAAAACTGACTGTCCATACCGAAACAGAACAAATGAAGCAGAACAGTCTGATACATCGTACATCTGTCAGAAAAAGTCTACATGGACTAGAAAACGATTCAATGAACATTAATCATTTAATGCATTCAATGTGACCGTTGGAATCGAAAATTATATATAACTGATAAGTTCAATTGAAGAACTAGAGATCAATCCATGAGCAACTACATCAAGAAGAAATCAGTCAGTTGCGATTCATTCTCATAGTTTATTCAGTTTACAAATCGCAAAATTTTTAGTTCTCAATTCATTGATTTATTCATAGCATTCTGGATACTTATTAGAGTTATTCAGTTATCAACTGATAAGTACAAATAAAAACTAAAAGTTTCAGATTAGCATTGTGTAAGTCCAACTGAAGTGGGATATTACAGTTCTTTTTAATCAATCAAAGTCTTTTAGTGAATTATTATCCTTGAGATAGTAGGGGTGACGTGGGAGCAGTTGAAGTATCTGAACATCCATAAAACTCTTTGTGTCCATCATTTTATTCATTATGTTATCGGTATTTTAGCCAAAAATATTCAATCTATCATTAATTTTGTTTACGCACTACCACTATTAGTTAACTTATTGACATTGACACACAAGATCTCAGAACCAATTCCTTAAAGAACTAATTCGTAGTTGAAAAAATTTCAAAAATCGAAGTGTTTATTCAACACCATTTTCTAAACACATCATCTTCATTAACCGATCCTGACAGTCGAGAATCTGAAATGTCTTTCACGTATCACATATGAGGAAATACATACCAGATCATGTTCTCGATGCAGGACCACTCATGATCGAGGGAAACCTAAGTGAGGAACTGAAGCATGAATAAGTTTCTATCTAGATTGTGGATACCAAGAACCAAGTATTAAAGCGACGCAACATTATCTATGTTAAGATATAGTGGTCTAAAACATTGAAAGATAAGCCACTTGAGAACTGGAGTATAAAATGCGAGAGCAATACCCTTACCTATTCGAAGACCAAGTTAACTCAAGTTTTGAATACTAAACTTCTCATAAAGATGGAGGGATGTAAAACCCTTGAATTCCAAACTCTGTATTTTCCTAATTAACAAGATTTGTGCTGGACAATTATCAAGATTTGTAGGAAATTATGTTCAAGAAATATGTTATGCATGATATGTTATGTAAAACCCTTGAATTTCAAACTCTGTATTTTCCTAATTCCAAACTCTCAATGTTATGCTTACACATTATATATATATTTGAGCCACCGGTCAAAATCATGGTCCTTTCATTCATATATACTCCTTTTCCTTTTAAAAAGCTCATAGAGCCTGGCTCCATCACTCGTGGTGTTGCTCCTTGTCAATTCCCCATTTTCTTTCTATTTTTTCGGAGAAAAGAAAAACCAATTCAAGCTATGATTATTTTATTGATGAATATTCAAATGGCTTTTTACTTCTTTTTTAAAAAAATTCTAATTTCAATTAGATCACTTTTTTTCCCCTAAAAAAAATATTCCAATGATACAACTTTTTATATATCATACAAAAGATTTACAATGGTTGTTTGGAGAATATGGTTGGACCATAATCAATTTATCTTCGAAGGAAGATCATCCAATCCTAAATCTTTAGTTTCTCGGGTGGGAATCCATTGATATCAGTATACTTCCTGTCAATCTTTCCTACCCAAGCCGAATTTCCTACTATTCCATTCCAAGTTTTGGAGCATTCCACCTATTGGAACAATCAAGATTTTATGGTGCCATGATATTGGTATTATTGGATCTGTAGCACATGGCGATCTGGGAATTGTAATACTTGCTCGAATTTTATGTATCCATGGTTTATTCTCATCATATTTAGCGGAACTCTTGGTGGTCCGTGAAGACAGTATGATGGCTTTGCCAAATCGGTGGCAATATGTCATTTTTCATCTTAATCATTCCATGGAATTTAGGGACTGTTGCCCTATCTTTTAAAGCTCTTTCGTAAACTATGACTTGGGTAGCGTTATCATATGAGGCAAAAACTTGTGTGAGACGGTCTCACGGGTCGTATTTTGTGAGATGGATCTCTTATTTGGGTCATCCATGAAAAAATATTACTTTTTATTCTAAGAGTATTACTTTTTATTGTGAATATCGGTAAGGTCGACTCCTCTCACAAATAAAAATTCGTAATACCGTCTCACAAGATACTCATCGTATGAAGGAATGATGTTTTATCCTAAAAAATCTTTCCCAAAATTTTACTATTTAATATAAAAATATATTAAAATGAATAATATATTTGATAATTTATAAAAATGTATGTCTATATTTTTTCATATAAAATGACTGTTCATTCTGTTTTTTTTTTATATATATAAAAAATTCCTTTCTTGTCGACTTTATTTGAAATTATTAAAGATAACGTAGAGGATATATACATTATATATTGTGCCAAAAGGTATAAATTAAAGTTGAAGGATTGATTGGGTTAGATATTATTAATTAATAGTATTCTTGTTTTCAAGCTAATTAGCTCATTGTTTTTTTTTTATTGAAGTTATGCAAGTCTAATATTTTAATAAAAAAAACTTAATCTTTATTCACAAATCAGAGAAACACTGCTGTTTGTTCATCTAAAGTATCTAAAGACTTTAATTAAACATAAAAAATAATTACGTGCCTATACGATACATCATACATGCATGTCTATATGCAGAGCCGTACCTATGATTCACAGGGCATGAAACGATAGGTTAAAAAAAATCCTTGTTATGATAAATAACCGTAAAGCTCAGTTTGTAAATTAAAAATAACAAAACAATAGATATAATGAAAATATAATTTACGAGTTATATATTTATCTCTTTGTGATTTTTTTTTTCGTGCGCTACAACATCAACATGACTATAACGTAATGCAGTGTCATATGAACAATTATATTGGAAAAAGATTGAAATTGACAAAAATTGTAAGATATATTGCTAAAATTGAAATTTATCAATATAAACTATCAAATAACAAAATGATAAATATAATGAATCAATATTGTAAAAATATATGATTTGTTTTAAATAATAAATATAATATTTTATTCAAGAAAATATAAAATAAAGACATGTAAAATAGATAATTATCACAATTTTTTGTATTTTATTTTTTGAGCTGGGTTCAACTACATAAAATCAAGAAAAGAGGCCAAATAATCGACAAGTTTAATATAAAAGTTTAACATATGAATTGACACAAGATAAAATAATAAATATATTAGACAAACATTACTATTTTATGCATACAAAATTTTTAAAAAATTAATTAATGAGTCATGTAGCTTTATTGTTTGGGCTCTACATAATTTGATTAAATCCCAATGAACACAATCATCATTTTTAATCATATTTTCAATAGGTTAATGTCTAATTTTTTTTTTAAATGTCTAATGTAAATATTATTTAAGTGCATGCCTCAATAACATGAGACCGATATTTTTTTGGGCCCCTGTGAGGGCTGGGCGCTGAGGTGATGGCCTCTCTCGCCTCACAGGAGGTACGGCTCTGTATATATGTATAATGGTACAAAAGAACTACTCTATGAAACTACCCACTAGACAAAATATATTTGCTAGTAGACCTGGCCAAGGGTCTGTTCAGACTTGGACTCGAACTCGAACTCGAAATGACCCATAATAAACAGACCGGTTAATCAAGTCAATGGATTCGACTCAAAACTGTGACCAAAACTGATTTAAGGCGGCTCGATTAGGGTTTACATGTAGAAAACCCATCGACCCACATGGTTGGACGGTTTCGACCAAGTGTGTTGGACATTTTTTCTTTTTTCTCTTTAATTTTAAATCAACTATCAATTTTTATTTTAATAATATTAGTGACCAATTATTCAGTGTTTATTATCCTACTTCTTATTTAGTTTTGACACATTGCAACAATGTATGTATTTTAGTGATTATATTAAATCTAGTAATGATGTTTTAGTTCAATATATTTATGTAATAAATACAAAATGAGAAAAATATTTTTTAGAAATTCCTGAAATATTTTTATGTGATTTTGTTTTAGATTTAAGACTTAAATTAGATGATTTTTTAAAAATATAACATTATATTATGATTTTTTAGATACTACTATGGAAACGATTTCGGGTTTTTTTAAAAATATTATAATTTTAAAACTTATTTATTAAAATATAGTAGTTTTCAAAACTTTACGAAAATATAGTAATCTGGAGAATGAACCCGCGGATTCAGAATCCGGAACAGAGTGACACGGATTCTCAGTCGGCGACAGTTTATCCAAAACCGTCGCTAATGCTATTAGCGACGGTATTTCAAAACCGTCGCTACTTGCGACGGTTTGAACAAAAACCGTCGCTATGGCAAGGATTCCTTTACACAATCCCATGCCTATAAATCTCACCGAGTATTTGACGAATTCATCTCATCCTTCGGCTCAACTTTTCAGTTTCGACACTCTTCTTGAGCAGTTTTTTTTCTTCGGTCCGTGTCTTTTTTTTTTTAGTAAAAATTCAGTGATTCTCTTTCTGTCGCATATCAATTTATCCAGCTCAAAATATATTATGTGAAATAAATTATAACTTTTTGATTGTGATTGAATAAAATTTTTTGATTCATCAATTTTATTTTTATTGAATTAATATTGTTTTATAATTTTTGTTTTTGTAATAAAGCTTAACTTTGACAGGTTATTTCATACAAGTAAATCCTAAGAGGTAACATTATTTTTTTTAAATTTAATATATTATTGTTATGGAATTAAATTTATATGTGAAATAACGTTATTTTATTTTTTGAGAAATTAAAATATATTTTGAGCTGGATAAATTGATATGCGACAGAAAGAGAATCACTGAATTTTTATTTAAAAAAAAAGACATGGACCGAAGAAAAAAACTGCTCAAGTATTTGAAATTCTATTTGGTGTTTGGTTTAAAATTTAAAAATGGTATTTACAAATCCATTTCTTATTTGGAGAAAAAAGGATTCGAATTTGGAATTTTAAAATTTTACTAAACTTCCTTTAGAAATTATATAAACATAAATAACTAAAAAAAGTTTAGAAATTAATAATTCTTCTCTATTATTTGTATTTGTAAATTCAAAAATTAATTATTATTTATTAATCATAGTGCACATAAAATAATAATTAAAAATCATAAAACAACTTCAAACTTTAACATGAAATTAATTATTAAACGTAAAAAGAGGTTTTGGTAATTACTATAATTTTTATTATATTAATCAGTAAATAACACAAGAAACTTATAAAATTTAAACGAAATCTTTCAACTTCTAAAAAAAAGTTAAAAAGAAAAAAAAAGTCTAACCATTTAGAAACTTTTGGTGGAAAATGATGTGTTGGATAAAAAAGTAATTTTATGTTTTTAAAATCCAAATCCCACCAAATCTTATCAAATTTGATGGGATTTGGATATACTTGTGGAAATCCCATGAAATCCTAAGCAAGTCCGAATCTTTTTTTTAACATCTTGCCAAACAGTAAAAATAGGATTTTGAAATCCAAATCTCATGAAATCCTCCCAAATCCCGGTCGCCAAACACACCGTTATAGGCATGGAATTGTGTAAAGGAAGGGAATCCTTGCCATAGCGACGGTTGTTTTTCAAACCGTCGCAATTAGCAACGGTTTTTGGAATACCGTCGCTATTTGGAATTGTGTAAAGGAAGGGAATCCTTGTCATAGCGACGGTTGTTGTTCAAATCGTCGCAATTAGCAACGGTTTTTGGAATACCGTCGCTAATAGCGACGGTTTTGGATAAACCGTCGCCGACTGAGAATCCGTGTCAATCTGTCCCGGATTCTGAATCCGCGGGTTCATTCTCCAGATTACCATATTTTCGTAAAGTTTTGAAAACTGCTATATTTTAATAAATAAGTTTTAAAATTATAATATTTTTAAAAAAAACCCAAACGATTTCATCTATCTCATTGATTTTTTAAATATAATAACTAATCTATATGATATTTATAATGAATATAACACCAAATATGGTGCACAAATTATTCCACGTAAAGTACATTTCACTATCACTAGGATATTACTTCTAAACTTACTAAAACATAACTTTTATTAAGGGAACAAATGAAATATTTATGAGGATCCACAAGTTCTAGTCAGGAACTTGATAATTATTGTATCACTACTTTTGATTTTAGTGATGCAGATGAGGGAAATTTCAACAAATTGTGATGGTGGTCGCAAAAAAAAAAAATCCAATATTGTCTATGATGACAAAATAAATTCTAGTTTTACGTAGCTTCAACCATTGTAGTGGAAATACACTTATTATATAAGTGCAAGTTTTTTTTTTAATTTAAATAATATTTTTCTTTTTAAAAAATATTTGACCCGAACCAATACAGCCGATCCCATAATATGGGTCCTATCCAGAACCGGACCCGGACCGACCAGTAGTCATGTCTATTTGCTAGACCATTTAAAACAAACATAATTTTAAATAATATTGTATTTTTATTTCGGAAAAAAAATGTATTTTTATCATGTACATAAATATATTATATTTTGATATTTTATTTTGTCAAATTTTTAGTCTTATCTTGCTATCTTTGTTATTTTGACAATTTTATTTATTTTTTCGACGTGATAATCACGCGACACTAATGTGAATGATATACTTAAGTGGTGGCTCGATACACCTAATAATTATTTTTCATTTATATATTTTAACATTTTATAGGTCATGAGCATTTACATCTTTAAGAAAACAAAATTTTTATTAGACGATTTCATAAGTTAATTTTGTAACATGTCTCCAACTCAACCTGATTCTTGAAAAATTATTGATTTTTAAGTATGAATCTGATTCTATTATTGATAAAACTCGATTCATGAGACTGTATCATAATGATATATATATATATATATTAGATTAGATTAGAAATTTAAAAATTTATTGTTTAGAAGATAATTAAATTTAATAAAGAAGAAACGTGCTATTGGTCTCTTCCTTTCTTTTTTTCTACCACTCCACTCCGTCTCCCTCACATGCACATCTTCACACATGTGCTGTTATAATCATCAATCAGAATCCATTGAGAATCATAACGTCCACCTGCGCCGTTCGAGCTATCGCAGCAGCCCATTTTGCCAGTCTTCCACTTCGTTTTCGATGGCTACTTCGTTGAATAGGTAGTTGATTTTCCTTTCGAGCTGTACGGTTGCATTCGGTGTAATTCCGATCCTACATGTGGAATTGGAAGTAAAAGGAGAGGATAAACGGAGCAAGTCCTGGGCAAGTGTGAATGATTGGATGGATTGGGGTGGTTTGTGTTTTAGGTTTTGTTTGGGAAATTTGGAGCTGGGTTTCTGAATTCTGATATCTGAGAACAACGATAGGATGAGCAACTCTGATGTCAGCAGAGTCGGTGGGCCAGTGGAGAGAGACATCGAGCAGGTGAGATTTCTTTAATTTAATGAGTGTGGAGTTGGTACGTTTGAGCTACTGTCAGTTGAATCGTGTAATCTTTTGTTCAGCAGATCTACTGTGCCTTTTGTTCTGTTTTTTTTTGCTGATTTGACTTGTTGGTGATCAATCGTATTTATGACTTCCTTTTTTGTTGAAATTTTTAATTGCGCCGGTGTTGCATTTGTGATGTTTGCCGCAAGGAGTCTGAAATTTTTTATCTTATGATGTGGATTTGTGAATGTATTTGGAGAAGTTCCACGGTGACATGCCTGGTATTTGGAAGTTTTGCAAATGTGTTTGCCCATTGAACATTTTTTTGCTTCAGAAGTTAATTTCATGCATATAAGATCTTTGTGAATGAATCACGAGATAAGATATGGGAAAGAGATTTGAGACGTGTATTGCAGAAATGGGAATTTAAGAAACATTACAACAGTTTGACTATGTCTCTAAATTCATTCTTCTGCATTCCTGTGTACATACAATGAGTAGTCTGCGGCTTCAACATTCCATCTCTCATTCTATTTTCGATTATTATTCTGGCATTGTTATCAGTTGTATCAAACCAAACTGTGATTTAAGATGTTGCTTCAACTTAAAAAACAATCTATCTTGTAACAAGTGTAACAGCTTAATTCTTTTAAATCTAGCATTTTAAGTTGTAATGATTTATTTCTGTGAATATTTCTGTTTATTTGTGAACATTTATGCAAAATTCTCATTTTCTTTACCAATTTTAGGCAGATTTTCTTTTAGATTGTTAACATCAGTAATTCAGTATTGGTACTTCGCTATCTTTCTTTTTGTAGGTTGTGGCAATACTTGATCATTATGTTCTTATGCAAAGTATGCTGACCGTGCTTAACATTTATTTTTAGATCTAGACAAGTATCTATAAAATAAGAAGGCTATTGGCTGATCCTTTTACAGGCCATTACCGCACTTAAGAAAGGTGCATACTTACTCAAGTATGGAAGAAGAGGAAAGCCCAAGTTTTGTCCATTCCGGCTGGCTAATGTAAGGTTCAGTGAAGTTTCTTGATGTGGTGCATTTGTGGTTCCATATGTTACAATTTTGTTTATAAATTGAGCCTGGGATGAAGTCTCATCCACTCCTAAGTCTCCGACGCATAAATTTTATGTAAAACTTCTTGTTTGTAATTACCATGCTTGTTGTGATCTGAGTTCCAAAACTGGTTTTCACTATAATTAATGCATGCAATAGGCTTGTATAACATGAATACTCACTCTCCTAATCAAATGATAGTTTAATATTAATTTACCAACGTTTCATGATTGTCTGGAATTCAAAGTTTATTTCCATGATGTCATAATTATGAAGGTTGTTTTCTGTTTCCAAATTATTGCCCACTTTGTATATATTCTGAGTCCTCAAATAAATTTATGAGAATCATTTTGTCTATGTAGTTACGGGCTAATCTAGATAGCATGGAATGAGGCTTGATTATGTCTAGTTGAATGATAGTCTGGGCAGCAGTCTGTCTCCTTGGCTCCAATTATCTTTTGTGAAGTGTTCTTTTGGTTTCGCTGCTAGAAGATGCTACGCTAATATACGTTTTACCTATCTCTGGGAAAGCTTATTGTTGCATTTTGATGCAATTCATGAACCTGAAGGAATTTTTTTTAAAATACAAAGGTTTTTCCATTCACTGGTTGATTCCCATTTTTCAAGTCATAATATATCAGTTTGTGTTTCTTCACTCGATGCAAATGCCTGACAAGAAGCTGAAAGATCTCTTGACTGACTTGATTTCAGGATGAATCTGTTCTGATATGGTTCTCAGGTAAAGAGGAGAAACACCTTAAACTTGGCCATGTGTCCAGAATTATATCTGGTCAGAGAACTGTGAGTTTCCATATCTTCGTTGACGTTTATCATTGTTATGCTATACAGTGATAAATCTCCAAATTTTGGTTTAAGTGTGGATTGGATGAAAGGTCGAGAGCTAGGTCATGATTGGTGGATATTACCAATTACAGCTTGTATACAAGCTTTAAACATGTCATTGCATGATTTATAATGTCAAGAAAGATATCAGAAGTTACTATCTTTCCAAAAAAAATAAAAGATTTTTTAGAATAGTTGCACCAGAATTTTTTAGAGGTTATAACTTTTCATTGAATTGCTCGAGTTATTAAGCTAGAACAATCATTGCTTTTATCCTCTCTGTGATGGGCTGTTGTTAATAACGTGTCCTGGTTAAAAGGTCTCAAACATGATTTGATGGATTTGATGTTTAACTGAGGTGCCATATTACTGAATGGAGGTTTTTTTTTTTTTTTTTTTGTAAATAGGAACTTATCTCACAAGACTATTATATGTTTGCTTCAATTTCTGACATTTTTCTGGTGAGTTTTGAATTCTCATTTTGGTACCCTGATTATTTATTGCTTTAACTTTATATTCCAGCCAATTTTTCAAAGGCACCCACGACCTGAAAAGGAGTATCAGTCCTTTTCTCTTATATACAACGACAGATCGCTAGATTTGGTAAGAGTCCCATTTCTTTCCTCAAAGTTCTTTTTGAGTCAATTGTCTGCTGTCTTTTGATTCTTGTCAAATGGCATTCCATTATAAATTATGGTGTTTTATGCTCTTAATTTGGTAGATATGCAAGGACAAGGAAGAAGCAGAGGCATGGTTTAGTGGACTCAAGGCATTGATTTCACGTGGTCATCAGCGTAAGTGGAAATCTGAATCAAGGAATGATGGAGTTTCATCAGGAGCTAATAGCCCCAGAACATACACACGAAGAAGTTCTCCGCTACATTCTCCATTTGGAAGTGGCGATAGCTTGCAGAAGGTGGAGTGAATTTTTATTTAATCTGCTTCACAATAATGGCATATCTTTCTTCTTTTAGATGTTGAAAAGACATCTACTCAAGATAGCTTTTTTCCATTGGAAATGTTGAAATAATTCACTAGTCAATTCAGCAGGATGGACCTGATCAACTTCGCCTGCATAGTCCATGTGAAAGCCCTCCTAAATATGGTGGTCCGGATAAGACATTTTCAGATGTGATTTTATATGCTGGGCCTCCCAAGGGTTTCTTCCCCCCAGAATCTGCCAGTGCTTCTCTCCATTCACAGTCAACTGGTAACTCAGAAGGTTTACATGGTCACGTGAAAGGAATCGGGGTTGATGCCTTCAGAGTAAGTCTTTCTAGTGCTGTAAGTTCATCAAGTCAGGGTTCTGGTCATGATGATGGTGATACCTTGGGGGATGTTTTCTTTTGGGGGGAAGGCGCTGGTGATGGTGTTATCGGTGGTGGACCACACAGAGTGGGAAGTTGTCTTAGTGCTAAAATGGACTCTATGTTGCCCAAGGCATTGGAATCTGCTGTCGTATTGGATGTTCAGAATGTTGCTTGTGGTGGACGACATGCTGTCCTAGTGACTAAACAAGGAGAAATATTCTCTTGGGGGGAGGAATTGGGTGGTAGACTTGGTCATGGTGTAGATTCAGATGTCTTGCATCCAAAGCTAATTGATACCCTGAGCAACACAAACATTGAACTTGTTGCATGTGGGGAAAATCATTCTTGTGCTGTCACACTTTCTGGTGATTTGTACACTTGGGGTGATGGTCGTTTTGGAATTCTGGGGCATGGGAATGAAGTGAGTCATTGGTTACCTAAAAGGGTTAATGGACCACTGGAGGGAATACATGTTTCTTTTGTCTCATGTGGGCCATGGCATACTGCCGTTGTGACCTCTGCTGGGCAGTTGTTTACTTTTGGCGATGGAACTTTTGGGGTTCTTGGTCACGGAAATCGTCTAAGTGTTTCAAAGCCTAGAGAAGTGGAATCCTTAAAAGGTCTCCGTACTGTACGAGCAGCTTGCGGTGTTTGGCATACTTCTGCAGTTGTTGAAGTTATGGTTGAGAACTCAAACTCAAGTAGTTGTTCTTCAGGCAAACTTTTTACATGGGGAGATGGGGACAAAGGTCGACTTGGACATGGAATCAAGGAAGCAAGACTTGTTCCAACCTGTGTTACTGCTCTAGTTGAACCGAACTTTTGCCAGGTTGCTTGTGGACACAGCTTGACAGTTGCTCTTACAACCTCTGGCCATGTATACACCATGGGAAGTCCTGTTTATGGGCAGCTTGGCCGCCCTCAAGCTGATGGGAAGCTCCCAGCACGTGTTGAAGGAAAACTTTTGAAGAGTCATGTGGAGGAGATAGCTTGTGGTGCCTATCATGTGGCCGTGTTGACTTCGAGAACTGAAGTTTATTCATGGGGGAAGGGAGCAAATGGGAGATTGGGCCATGGGGATACTGATGACAAAAATTCTCCAACCTTGGTGGACTCTCTGAAAGACAAACAGGTAAAAAGTATTTCTTGTGGAACTAATTTCACCACAGCCATCTGCCTACACAAATGGGTCTCAGGGATTGATCAGTCCATGTGCTCTGGATGCCGTTTACCATTTAATTTCAAAAGAAAACGCCATAATTGTTACAATTGTGGACTCGTGTTTTGTCATTCATGCAGCAGCAAAAAGTCGCAGAGGGCTTCTATGGCACCAAATCCTAACAAAGCATGCCGAGTTTGTGATAATTGTTTCAACAAATTGAAAAAAGCTCTTGAAACTGACTCATCGACTCACTCATCAGTTAGTAGGAGAGCGAATATGAATCAGGGGATGAATGATATTGCAGAAAAAAATGAGAAGTTGGACACAATATCCCGTCCCTATCTATCTAGATTCTCTTCAATAGAATCCTTGAAACAAGAGGAGAGCCGCTCTTCCAAAAGAAACAAAAAACCAGAATTCAGTAGCAGCCGTGTATCACCTATCCCAAATGGAAGCTCCCAGTGGGGGGCACTTAATATCTCCAAGTCTTTCAACCCAGTATTTGGCTCATCAAAGAAGTTTTTCTCAGTTTCTGTTCCTGGATCAAGAATTGTTTCTCGAGCAACATCGCCAATTTCAAGAAGGCTAAGCCCCCCTCGTTCTACCACACCAACTCCCACTTTAGGAGGACTTGCGTCTCCTAAGATTGTGTTGAATGACACAAAAAGGATGAATGATAGCCTTGGTGAAGAAGTTCTTAAATTAAGATCGCAGGTACTACAAGTTTCTTCTTATAATTCACTTGGGCGGTTTTATACATTTTTTTGTGCTCTTATGCTATTTTGATGCTTGCCGATGCATTGGAAGAGTGGAAATGCTTTTGAAATTATAAGAAATGGTCTTACAAGGCCTGCCATACTGGATGTGATGATGCTGAAGGGAGAACTAATCCGCATAGATGGGTATTTACACAATATATGACATTTCTTTTTCTTGGGGTAGTGAATATGGGAGATGGGGAGCAATAATATTTATATATTGTAAGTAGTTTAGTAAGTTGAACTTAATTTCTTTCAATTATCCACTCCGCATGTGTGGAAATAAGAGGAATGGTTACAGTTTGTGTTGTTGCATTCCATCCGTAATGGAGACTGATGAAAAAAGCTTCATCCACATTTTAGTGAGGATGTGATCTGACGTGGCATTACAACTATTTAAGTTTTATGTTCATGGAGATAATGATCTATATAATTCATGGTGCATACGAGAATCCAACCTAACTCCTTTTGGTGCTGCAAATAAAATAGTGAAGCATAAGATGTGGTTATTGTGTTCCAGGAAAATAGACTAGGGGTATACCGTATGCCA
This sequence comes from Primulina eburnea, assembly GCF_022965805.1. Taxonomy (NCBI): domain Eukaryota; kingdom Viridiplantae; phylum Streptophyta; class Magnoliopsida; order Lamiales; family Gesneriaceae; genus Primulina; species Primulina eburnea. Next base: position 36,090,113 of record NC_133104.1, on the reverse strand, counting down.
TACATTTTCTGGTCACCCTGATTTTTCATTGATTTTCTCCTTCCATGTTTGAACGGTGGAAGGTTGTTTCAGGAATTCTCATGTCAAAATAGACTACCGAAGTTGGTATCTTTGTTTTGTACAGGATAAGTCTTTACAATGATTTGCATGACAATCCATCTGTGATTATTGGATGCATTCCTGACACGCTATGTATTACCAGATTAGATGATACTGAAGTTTTAAATATTGACCCCCTTTCTCTTCAGGTGGCAAGTCTTTCCAGCAAGGCTCAATTTCAGGAGGTAGAGCTTGAAAGAACAACTAAACAGCTGAAGGAGGCAATAGCAATTGCAGGAGAAGAGGCTGTCAAATGCAAAGCCGCAAAAGAAGTGATAAAATCACTAACTGCGCAAGTAAGATGCACACTTTCTGGTCATCAATTGATGGTTTGTAAGTTGTGGATTCGTTTGAATGTATTGATGAACTAAAGACATTCACCATCGTAAATATCTTTAGTAATGCAGACGCTATACCATTACAGTGAAGTTATGTTCAAACCAGATTGCTCTCTTTTGATTTTAGGTTCCAAATCATGCCATCAATATATGGAGTGTCTGCTTCATGGTTATCTGCAATAGTAGACACCCATAGATGATGTTGCTAATACTTGTAATATTATCGAGGAGTTAGAGATTCTTGTCGAACTGCTTCTCGTTGATTGCAACTACATTTATTCTTGCTGTGGGCAGTGTCCCTTTGAAAAATGTCCTTGCAAAAACTGTCGGGTGCCTCATATGTTGTTCCATTTGGTGTATAAAGTTAAGCAAACTGATAAGTCCGCTTTCTAAAAGCGATTTTGAGTAATGATCAACATTAGAGCAATATTGACACCTGACGGAGCTTTCCCATAGTCATTCACCCAGACTGACTCTTTAAACTTAACTTTGTCTATAACTATTGGGTTAGAACTTGTAGAATGAGGGCCATACAAATTATATTCAGCATCAAAATACCTGTGTCTAGAAAATTACCCGTCAAGGAATTCATTGCTAATCTAGAACTTAGATAATAAATGCAAAATTGCTGGAAGATGGCGGACATAAGAATTTCTAAATTTTCTATGCAGTTCTTGATCATATTGGAAGAATGGTGCAAGACACCTATCTGTGTTGAATACTTTTTTGGTTGCTTTACTTGCTAACGATCTATTTTATCATCTGTAGCTGAAAGAAATGGCTGAAAGGCTTCCTCTTGGCTCTGCTAGAAACACCAAATCTCCGACTTTCGCTTCTCTTAGCTCTCCTTTAACAGTTGATGTTTCAAATGTGTACGTTGATCAGTTCAATTGTCAAATAAACGGCCAGGCACAGGAGTCTAATGAGTCAAACAACCTGCTTTCTAATTGGTCCAGCACTGCCAGTAATTGCAGTTTGGGTACCATCAGACAAAATCATACAGAAGCAATGACAAGAAATGGAAACAAAGCAAAAGAAAGTGATACTCATAATGAGAATGAATGGGTTGAGCAAGACGAGCCAGGTGTATATATAACTCTTACCTCTCTACCTGGAGGGCGTAAAGATCTGAAGCGAGTCCGTTTCAGGTATGTCGCGTAGTGCTTTGCCCTCTTTCTTTTTTTCCCTTTCTTGAATATGGTTAGATGTAAACAAAGATGGAACATCTGTATTTGCATATTCTCTCAACTTAGCATGCATTTCTCCGGAGGACCCTAGCTTTAGGCCCAAAGCTTACAGCAAATACTGGTTGGTTTATATGAATTCCTAAATAAAATCAATAATCATATATTAGTTTACGTATATTAGTAACTAATGACACTATTATATAAATTTCTATTTAGTTTACATTAGTTCCTATCTGAAATACTGAGAAATCCCATATCTAGTTGCTAATCTACATCCATTACCACCAGCAAAAATCAAGTTTTGGCTGCAGAAATTATTATACTGCTACAATTAGTAAGTAAGTGAAAGTGAACATGTTTAGATGTGGTTGAATGCAGTCGGAAGCGATTTAGCGAGAAGCAAGCAGAACAATGGTGGGCTGAGAACCGGGCTAGAGTATATGGACTGTATAATGTACGGGTGGTTGACAAATCAAGCATCGGCGTTGGAAGTGAAGACTTGGCACATTGACTGACATGCAGACCTCTAGTATGTACATCTAAATTTTTTCTTTCATTTTCACCAAATACACGTCTTCTTCAGTCACAGGAACTGTCCCATCTGATCAAATATATGTTCAGCATTCGTCTTCCAGGGTAGGAAGCCAGGATTGCTATAAGAATACTAAGTAGAGGTTTTATCGTGGGATTTTCTGATCTTTCATTCACTCCCCCGCCCACAACCACCATTTTTTAACCCCTGTTGCCGTCGTTAGTAGGATTAACGTTGTATTTTTTCTGTAAATGCCCCTTGTGTGTTGGGGGCATGAGTTGAGGATAAGAAATGTAAATTCTTGCTAATATACTGGCGCTCTGATAAAGTGAGCAGCTTCCATGTAAATTTCATAACCAAATGCGTATTGAGTTTTCTGCTTTTCATTTTTAATTTTCCCACTGCTTGATCAGTAGTTTATTTGGTTAATTTTGTGTGCAGAATTACCTTTTTATGGGTGCCCATGTGAAAACCATAAACAACACAAAGACCCGTGAAAAGTAAAATGATTATATTCAACCCCGTGTTCTTAAAATTTAAGCAAAAAACTTCTCTTTTTTGTTTGCATATACATATGCTTGGTGAACAAATATTTCGTTCTTTTTACGGGTTTTATCAAAAAAAAAAATAATGTAAAACGTCTGGGAGCTTATGAATGGAAAAAAAAACATAATTTCTCAATGACATGCTACTTAAAAAAAATAATGTATTTGTTTCATGAGATATTATCATTAGGGTAGTAGGAACATTCATTGATTTAATATATATTATATAATAACGAAGATACTGATGATAATAATAAAATAATAATAATTTGTATTAATAATCATAATAATATTGATATAATATTACAATAAATAATTAATTTTTTAAGAAAGTAACTACAACTAATAATAATAATAATATCAATAAACAATAAAAATAAAATAAAGGGTCATTGAATAGGTTGACTCTGTGGAATCCCAAAATTGCTAAAACCTCTCATTAAAAAAAATGACCTATTAGCTCTATATGTTTTCGAATTTTTGAGTGCACACACATACGTGTTTTTAGAAATATATGTGCTCAAAATTTGAAAAAACCTAAAGTTAATATATCATTTTTTTATGAGGGGTTTCAATAATCTCAAGATTTTACAGGAGTAGTATATACAATTTACTCAAAAATAAATATAATTAGTAATAGAAATTATCAAATAAATCAATTATATAATTAGAAATATACTAAAATACAACTAAAAAATAAGTTAACATCTCTGTGTGTTATTTCCTAATTTTTTGGATTTATTAAGTTTCTCGAGCATCACACTTAAAATTTATTAGGAATAACCATAATGATACTTGTTTTTTTTTTTCCGTTATTTAACGATCCAATATTTTTAACAAATTTTACTTTTAGTTAATAATCACTTGAATCCAATTATAAAATCAACGAAGATAACTATTATTGTAATTTTTTATGAACGATTAATTGGAAACACATTTCTTCAATCTCCAATATTAAGTCTATGATTGAAGTCTTTGTTTCTCTTCTAAATTGCAATTAAAAAAACTAGAAGATCTTTGCGTGAGAAGAAAAGATAATCGGCAGCGGCGACATGGCCGAGGCATGATGGACACGGCGATGACATGACAACTGTAACGTCCAGAAAGTTAAAGGTCCACGTGAACCACATACATGCAATTATTAAACTCTTTTGTATTTTAATTAAATTTTTTGATTGATTAATTATGTGGTGCATATTGATATGTTTAAATTATATTTTTCTACATGGTTGCATTAAAATGTAATTTCTAAAGTGTCACGCCCCGGGACGGGGGTTGGTTGACACCGGCGTTGCTCTCAAATTTACATTCGAAAACAACAAGCCTCAGAAGTACAGAATTTCAGAAAAACCAGTCTTTTATTCATAATACTAAATATTCATTGTCTGATACAACTCAATAATAATGTTTTACAGCGGAAATGTAAAACCAATTACAACATCGTCTTAACAAATGCAGCGAAATAAACGTAAATAAGAACTGATAACAACGATCTTCATCACCAGCCCCAAAACTGACGTTGTTCCTCTTCTTCTATCAACTCTTCCTCGTTTTTATCTGAGATAGGTTTGGTGGGTGAGTGATATGATTGTCACTCAGTAAGCGGGGGCGGGAATAACTCCCAGTTTCGAAATCATTTTCAACAGAAACAGTAATACGATAATATACAGAGAACTCTTGTTTTCAGACAGTAATCAGAATTCAGAAATTACAGAACAAAATTCAGAATTAGTAAGCACAGAGCACGTTAGTGAATTTCATGGCTAAAATGATATCAGTCCCCTATATGTTCTCTCCTCTAAGGGGTGAGGCCAGAATCAGAATCAGAATCAGAATTCAGAAATGTTCAGAATAAATATTCCTACCATTAGTTCACTAGGGAGTTTCAGTGCTACAAAATCAGAAATCAAACATACAGAAACTGAACTTTAAAACAGAATTATCAAACGGATTTCAAGATTTTACATATAAGCCCACTTACAGTAAATTACTAGAGTTTCGGTTGAAGTATACTGAAATCTGCTTGCCTCGCTACTAGATTTTACAGCTTTGAAAATGCACTCTCTTAGCTCTAATTTCAGGTGATAACTCAAGGTTTTTGGTAAACCAATTCAGGTGTTTGAGAGTGATATTTATAGATGAAATTCTGACTGTTAGCCTCCCCATTAAAGACCATAATCTGACATTAACAATTTTTATTTCGTGTTAAATGCTTCAGTTACAAGTTCAAGCTGAATCAGTAACTGTCTGCTGGAATTTCATGCTGCTGCTGCTGGATTTTATATGTTGTCTGCTGCTGGATTCCAATTTGTTGGAAAAATACCAGCTTCTGAAATATTAGCTTCTGATGGAATTTTTAGCTTATGCTGAAATTTGCTAGCTGCTGGAATTTCAGGTTCTCACATCCCTCCCTCCTTATGAGAAGTTTCGTCCTCGAAACTTGGCTAAGCATGATCTTCAAAGAGATGAGGGTATTGTTTTCGCATCTTTTCTTCCAACTCCCAAGTAGCTTCTCTTTCGGTGTGATTGGACCATTGTACTTTGACATATGAAATAGTTCGTCGCCTCAGTACTTGGTCTTTGTTATCCACAATTCGAATCGGAACTTCTTCATATTTCAGCTCTTTATTTAGATTGCCTTCAACCAACAGTGGTCCAGCTTCCAGAATATGACTAGGATCGGCAATATATCTCCTCAGCTGCGAGACGTGGAATACATTGTGAATTCTTGACATGTCGGGTGGGAGTGCTAATCTATAAGCAAGCGTTCCCACTTTCTCAAGAATTTCAAATGGTCCGACGTATCTGGGATTCAGTTTCCCAACCTTATTGAATCGGATTACACTCTTCATGGGTGACACTTTTACATATGCCTTCTCTCCAACTTCGAATTCAACGGGTCTTCTTTTCAAGTCAGCCCAACTTTTCTGTCGATCTTGTGCAGCTTTTAGTCGCTCTTTGATCACAGCAACTTTATCCACTGTTTCTTGGATCAGTTCAGGTCCAACGATGGCTTTTTCTCCTACTTCATCCCAATACAGTGGTGATCGACATTTTCGTCCATACAGAGCTTCGTATGGTGCCATTTCAATGCTGCTGTGGTAACTATTATTGTATGCGAACTCGACTAAGGGCAGATGTTCGCTCCAATTACCACTGAAGTCCAAGGCACATGCTTTCAGCATATCTTCTAGAGTTTGTATTGTCCTCTCAGTTTGGCCATCAGTCTGCGGATGGTAGGCCGTGCTAAGAGTAACCTTAGTCCCCATAGCTTGTTGAAAGATCTTCCAAAATCGAGATGTAAATCTAGGATCTCGGTCTGACAGTATGCTAGCTGGAACTCCAAGCAATCGTACGATCTCATTCATGTACAATGTGGCTAGCTTATCCAAATTATAGTTCATGCGGACAGGTAAGAAATGCGCAGATTTTGTGAGTCTATCAACGATTACCCATACTCCGTCATGACTTTGTCTCGTCTTTGGTAAACCCACAACGAAATCCATAGAAATATGCTCCCATTTCCATTCTGGAATTTCTAGAGGTTGCAGAAGTCCTCCAGGTCTTTGGTGCTCTGCCTTGACTTGCTGGCATACGTGACACTTGGAAACAAATATCGCCACGTCTTTCTTCATTCCACTCCACCAAAAATTTTTCTTCAAATCTCTGTACATCTTGGTACTGCCAGGATGAACTGAAAATTTTGACTTATGTGCTTCAGACATTACTTCTTGTCGAAGGTCATCAATGTCTGGTACGCACAATCATCCGTTCATCCACAAGATTCTTTTGTTATCTGTCTCGAATTCTGGTGATTTCCCTTCTTTATCTTGCTCTTTCAGCTTCACTAGGGTGGAATCTCTATCTTGACTCATCTTGATTGTCTCTCGAAGACATGGTTGTGCTGAGAGTGATGTCAGGATCACCTTACTCATATTCTTTCGACTTAAAGCATCTGCTACTTTGTTGGCTTTGCCTGGATGGTAGCTTATTGTCAAGTCGTAATCCTTCATGAGTTCGATCCATCGTCTTTGTCTCATATTTAGTTCCTTTTGTGTGAACAAATATTTGAGACTTTGGTGATCAGTGAAAATCTCACACTTGACTCCATAAAGATAATGTCTCCAAATCTTTAGTGCGAATACCACTGCAGCTAGCTCGATGTCATGCATTGGGTAATTTTGTTCATATGGCTTCAACTGCCTTGATGCGTAGGCAATCACCCTTCTCTCCTGCATGAGTACACATCCTAAACCTTCTTTGGATGAATCACTGTAGACGGTGTAGTCCTTACCCTCCATAGGTAATACTAGCACTGGTGTGGACGTAAGCTTCTTCTTCAAAGTCTCGAAGCTTTGCTCACATTTTTCACTCCATTGAAATTTAGAGTTCTTCTGTGTGAGCTTGGTGAGGGGTATGGCTATTGAAGAAAATCCTTCAACAGATTTTCGATAATAGCCTGCTAATCCCAAGAAACTTCTAGTTTCTGTCACAGTCTTTGGTCTAGGCCAATCTGAGATTGCCTCTACTTTCTTAGGGTCCACAGATATTCCTGCTGCTGATATTATGTGTCCCAAGAATGCGATGTTCTCTTGCCAGAATTCGCATTTCTTGAACTTGGCGTATAGTTCCTTTTCTCTCAGCTTCTGTAGGGTGAGACGAAGATGTTCTTTGTGGTCTTCTTCAACTTCCTCTTCTTCTTCTTCGGGATCCTCCTCGGGTTCATCTTCATGGTTGGCTATTACTGCTTCGAGATGTTCAATATGACCGTGCATAACTGCATTCTGGTCGTTAAGAACTTCAACAGTATCTTGCAACTCTTGAATCTGAGCATCAGTCTGTGCATTATACTGATTGTGCTGGTGCACAAGTTGGTGATTCTGATCCTTGAGTATTTGGATTTTTTCGAGTAGTGTATCACGTAACTCGATGTATTCTACCACAGTCTCTTGGGATATTTCAAACTCCTCTTGAGTCTTCCTGTTCCTCTCTTCTGCTTCATGCAGATAGTGAGCATATCTGTGAACATCACCCTCCAAGTGTTCTGCTCGACGCTCTAACTCGTCCTTGTCCAGCTTTAGGCAGTAGTCATGCCCTTTAGTTTCTCTAGCTTCCTCTCTAAGTTCTTAACGTAGCTACTTTGGTCAGCCATATCCTACATCCAAAAAATGAGGGTACATGTTCAGAATTGATATAAGAATATGGATTAAGTTATATACAAGTACTGGAATGAATAGAATCAGTAAGCCTATAACATTCAATATCAGAGAATAGCTCAAAAATTTTCGGTCTCAGAATGGCGTGAAAAATTTACTAAAAATCCTTGACATCAAGAACATGAATGGTACCAAGTTTGGTGTAAAAATACTAAGCCATTTGGAAATGAAAATTCCTCAAAGTTTCGAAAAGTTGGAAAATTTTACGGAAATGATGATATCTCTATCTAAATGGAGGATTTTGGGCTTCGTCAGTGGTGCTAGAAAGATGAATCGTAGGTTAGGTTCTCCTCGTCGAGAGCTTTCCAACGCCTACTTTTAATAGTAAAAATTCCTCCTGGATCAAAAGTTATGGCCGTTTGAAGTTTGCGCGAAAAACACCTCAACTTCCATGCCATTTTGCGAAGTCTACTGCATGCGCCTACTGGAATTCACTTGCTACTGCAATTCTGATGCTACTGCATTCAGTCTGCTACTTTTTCAGCATTGTCTGCTGCATTCCGAGTCTACTGACCCAGTCTTCTGCATTCAGATCTACTGGTTTCCTTCTACTGGTTTTGGCCTACTGAATTTTTTTATTTTTTTATATATATATATGCTACTGTATTCTGATTTACTTCTCTACTGATTTTCCTAACTGTACGTCGTTAGTCTATCCTTTCAGTAGTCTATTACAGTAGCTTATTATTTTCAGTAGTCTATTCTCGAGATTTATTTTCAGTAACTTTCAGAACCTATTTTCAGAAGTCTACAAGAACTTATTATTTCTAGTTCCTCCTCCCCAGATTATGAAACCCGGTTCTGCTCTGATACCACTTCAATGTCACGCCCCGGGACGGGGATTGGTTGACACCAGCGTTGCTCTCAAATTTACATTCGAAAACAACAAGCCTCAGAAGTACAGAATTTCGGAAAAACCAGTCTTTTATTCATAATACTGAATATTCATTGTGTGATACAACTCAATAATAATGTTTTACAGCGGAAATGTAAAGCCAATTACAACATCGTCTTAACAAATGCAGCGAAATAAACGTAAATAAGAACTGATAACAACGATCTTCATCACCAGCCCCAAAACTGACGTTGCTCCTCTTCTTCTATCAACTCTTCCTCGTTTTTATCTGAGATGGGTTTGGTGGGTGAGTGATATGATTGTCACTCAGTAAGCGGGGGCGGGAATAACTCCCAGTTTCGAAATCATTTTCAACAGAAACAGTAATACGATAATATACAGAGAACTCTTGTTTTCAGAACAGTAATCAGAATTCTGAATTACAGAACAGAATTCAGAATTAGTAAGCACTGAGCACGTTCGTGAATTTCATGGCTAAACTGATATCAGTCCCCTATATGTTCTCTCCTCTAAGGGGTGAGGCCAGAATCAGAATCAGAATCAGAATCAGAATTCAGAAATGTTCAGAATATATATTCCTACCATTAGTTCACTAGGGAGTTTCAGTGCTTCAAAATCAGAAATCAAACATACAGAAACTGAACTTTAAAACAGAATTATCAAACGGATTTCAAGATTTTACATATAAGCCCACTTACAGTAAATTGCTAGAGTTTCGGTTGAAGTCTATTGAAATCTGCTTGCCTCGCTACTGGATTTTACAGCTTTGAAAATGCACTCTCTTAGCTCTAATTTCAGGTGATAACTCAAGTTTTTTGGTAAACTAATTCAAGTGTTTGAGAGTGATATTTATAGATGAATTTCTGACTGTTAGCCTCCCCATTAAAGGCCATAATCTGACATTAACAATCTTTATTTCGTGTTAAATGCTTCAGTTACAAGTTCAAGCTGAATCAGTAACTGTCTGCTGGAATTTCGTGCTGCTGCTGCTGGATTTTATCTGTTGTCTGCTGCTGGATTCCAATCTATTGGAAAAATACCAGCTTCTGAAATATTAGCTTCTGCTGGAATTTTTAGCTTATGCTGAAATTTGCTAGCTGCTGGAATTTCAGGTTCTCACATAAAGGTTATTCGAGTTGCGATCAAGGAACGGAGATCGATGGCTGAAAAAACGTAAAATGTTTTTATGAAATAATTGTTTTTAATTGTTTAAAACAAGGTTGATGGTTTTTCATATTTTTGAAAATAAAGGGTTTTGAGGTGATTTATACGCTGAGACGTAGAATTTTATCGGTGTTTGTTTTCAATAAAAATGCGAGAAATTTATTTAAACAAAAACCTTGTTGATATTTTATTAAAACCTAATTAAAACTAATGTGCTTAATTTAGTAGCTTAATAAGCTTAAAGCCTTGTTAGTAACTTAATTAGTATAAAATATAAATTAAACACCCCAAAACCTACTTGAAGGCACACCTCTTTTTTAGAAAACTCTCCCCAAAAACATTCAACCACACGACACTCACACCACACGTAGAAAGCAAGAGGAAACCAAGAATTTTGCAAGGAAAAGTCTAGCCAAGGTCTTGCTTTGTTCTTCGCAAATCGTCGACGAATAATCGTGCGTTAAATACACAAAAGCACGCCATACTTCTTTATTTTCTCATCTTTCACACCGTAGTATTATATTTAATTGAATTTTGCATGAAAAATAAGTGACTTTTTATTTATTTTCGTTTTTACATGAACATGGATTTTTAAAACTTGGGTATTGTTTCAAAATCATGTTTGTATGATGGAAAAGGGACTGCCATGAGATAGGGATTGAACAAGCATGTTTTTACATGAGTTAGAGTCCTAGAAACACAACCCAAGAACTGCACAACATGATAGAATAGAGCTCGAACCATAGGAATTATACAGAACAAAAACCGTAAGTTTGTTTGTGTCCTTGTTGAGGTTCATGGCTCTTTTCTTTGCATGGGGGCTTGGGGTTGGGCCAGGTCTCGAGGGGGGCTCGTGCTGGACGTGGTTCAGGGTCAGGAAGGGGCCTAGCATGTCTAGGACCCCTGGTGCACAGCTTTGGAGGAGTCCCATGCAGCAGGGACTCCTCGCGCGAGCAGGATTCTGAGTTGCTGATATAAGTGGCTCAGCCAAGGGCTTGGGGGCTGGGCTAGGTTAGGTTCTTAGGGTCATAAGAGGGTGCACGATGGTCTGGGCAGGGGCTGGGGCGGCTCGGGTTGCTGCTGGCTCGAGAGGAACGTGAGAAGCAAGGTAGCACCATAAACACATGTAAGTTGCTGTCATGTAGTCCAGTGGTTCGCTACTGGGTTCAAGGGCTGGGCTAGGTCTGGGTATGGTCTGGGCGTGGTCCAGTTAAGGCTAGGGTCGTGTGGGCTCGGTGGTGGCTCGGATGGGAGAGTCCTAGTTGGGTTAGGAGTCCTAGACATATAAGGTAGCACACACACAACACATACAGGTTTTTGGGCCAAGTTTCAGAAGTGTTTTGGGCGGGCCAAAGCTGGTTTTTCGGGCTGGGCTTGCACAGTAGGGAACCTAGATGGGTTGGCTAAGTTTTGTCTCAAGGTGTCTCGGGCGTGGCTTGGGTAAATTAGGAGATGGCTCGGTGTGTTCAATAAGGTGTCAAAAACGAAAATAATAAAGCTAAAACTGAATCCATGGGTCCACGGGTGTGGCTCATGACTTTGAAGGGTAAAATAAATCATAAAAGGTTATGTATGTTAAAAATTTGGGATCAAAATAACGAGTTTTTATTTATTCGGGATTTAATCGCCGCACGAAACGCTAATTAACGAATTAATTGAAAAGCCTAGTTTAAGCTTTATAAAATCATTGAAAAATTGTATTTAAGATCAAATAATTATTAAAAGCCTAAATTTTTAATTTGGAAATTTTATATTAAGGTTTAGTTGAATTCGGGATTAAAACGCATTAATACGTCATGTTTAAAGATTAATTTAAAAGCCCTCGATTTAAACTAAATAAAAATATGAGAAAATTCATGTAAGTTTAAATAATTATTGAAACATGTTAGAGCCAATGGAATTAAAAAAATGTCAAAAACGTGAAATTTTACGTCCAGAGGTAAAACGTTCTTTTTACACCAAAAATTAGTAAACGTCATGGCAGTGCTCTAAATGCTATTTTTATGATATTATGGTGATTTTTAAATGTTTATGTAATTTTCATGATTAAATTATGATTTTTAAATGTCTATGGTATTTTTATGAATTAAGGAAGACATTTAAATGACATGTTGCATGCTTGGTTTCAAAAACAAGAAAATGTTATCTGATGCATGATTTTTTTTTAAAGTGATGAGAATGTAAACGTTGAAGGAAGTGAAGTAATTGTGACTAATTCGATAATGTTGGAGATGTCGTGAGTGTGACGGTCCCAGTGGGAGCCCGACGATCGTATTTTCATCATTTTGAATATGTGGTAACTGTATGTGGTAATGGTATGAGGTAACGGTAAGAATGAGAATATCGTGAGGGGAAAAGGCCCCAGAAGGAACCCATTTATGGAAAAAGATCCCAGAGCGAACCCCGACGATCGTATTTCTGTTCGAAAGAGGACCGGTGAGAGTGTCGCTGATGTCCCCGCCGCCCAGTACTGTGGTTTCATGTAGATGGATCCATCGATTTTTTAGGTTTATGTCTTGTTGAGGAAAGTCACAATTAACGATCTGAATTCAACAAAGGAAAAGGAAAAGAAAAAGAAAAATGTTTATGATCATGTTAAAGGTTTTATGTCATGTTGAGGAAAAAAGAAAAAAAGGTTAAAGTTTATGTTTGCATGTCATGAAAAATTATTTTTACGTAAAAGTATTTTCACTGTTGCATGTGTTTTTATACGTATTATTTGTTATCAAGATTATGGTGTGTTGAGTCTTTAGACTCACTAGGTGTGATGGATGCATGTGAGGTTGAGGGAGGTCTTGACGGATGATTTGACTGGACTGAAGACGCACACAACCCGAGGACCAGCGCTTCTACTTTTTCCGCATTTACGACTTATGACTCAAGATTTATGTTAAAGATTTTAAGACTATTTATTTATGCTTTTTGAGAGGTTTAGTGTGGGCTATACTTTTCAAACTTATTGCTTTTTAGGTTGGATAAAACAGTTGACGATTTCATTTTTATGACTATTTCACTTGATTTTTTAAATGCTAGTTGGATGATGTTTTATTTTAAAGGGTAAAATATTTTATATTTTCATGAGGTTTATGTATATGGCCGAAAATTGGGTGTTTGAAAAAAATTTATAGTACTTTTTAAGCAATAAAAAGGGCAGACGTTTCAACAATAACGCGACGGAGACGTGTTGGCTTTCTTGTGGTCGACTGAGATTCTTTGTGAGAGAGAGTGAGAGTGAGAGTGAGAGAGAGAAAGAGAGAGAGTTTTCTTTGTTGTCAAGCAACTTGTATTTTTAAGTCTAGACTCTAAACTTAATAATAAAGCTACATGGATCTTAGAATCTAGATATGATTCTTATCCAGTGATTTGCCTAACTAAGACTACTACCACTTAATGTTTGATTAAGATAATCTTAGTCAATAAAAAAACTCATACTAGGGGATTTGCCTCATTATGACTCTTAATATTTAGTATTTTATTAAAATATTTCAGGCCTAATAATAAAAAAAATCCATGAATGTGGTTTAATCACAATCTCAATCGACGATCAGATGTCATCAATGTGACGAGTGTAAACAACTCGTTATAATGATGCAAAGTCAAACTTTTTGAAAATCTCTTAATCGAAACCAATTGATCAAAGTCAACTATTAAAAGTCATTTTAGTGAAAGTTAGATAGTCAAGGTCAACTTGTTCAAATTCAACATTGTAAAAGTCAATTATTCACTCACTCAAAATACGACAACTGCCGATTTTGGAACACATTTACTACATTCAAGTAGTTGCACTCTTTTTACTATTTTAGCAGCAATGTTAACTCTTAAAACTTCCGAATATGGAATCCGCTTATGAACTCTTTTACAAATCAAACATTTGTCTGCATAAAATTTCAATCAACAAATTCAACTTGTTAAATTTGACTATCTCAATGAGAATACAAAAAATCAATACTTGTGTTACTCTTAATTGTTCAGAGATATAGCTAGTTGTGAGTTTACAACTATTGTGATTCGAGACATGTATAAGAGTATCTAGTAGCATCACACTATGATTCTCTATGTATAATTGATAGTGCTTCTAAGAACAAACATATTATAGTTAGTGTACAATATATTCCTTTCATCTCATATATCCCTGTTAATCTGTAACTTATTTTATATCGAGAGTTGCATATGAATTTAATAATGATAATATGTATCTTTGAATGATCATAGTGGCATCACATGTGAAACTAGGAAACTACTTTAACCTAAAACACATATCATACTTTCGAAAGAGATTCTTTGTACTATTAATACATAAGACCATAAAGGATATCGACATCAGTAGTCGAGCAATGGATCCTTGAATACAATGCATTGGCTCTTACTTGTGTCACCATTACACCCAATATCGCCAGCCGATGACCCTCACGGTGTCCGTAAACGAGTCAAAGTGCAATACTAGAGCCTCAGTGTTGTCTCAAGTCGTAAGGATAAATGGTGTAAAATCATAACCACAAACTTATCCACTTGATAAATGATATTAGCTTACAAATTCTGAGAGATGATTGTTCAGTGAACCCATCATACGAGCACTCATATGCGTGATCGAAAAAATATATGTTCCATGATACACAATATCACAGATGATATTCTCGAGCATGAATGACCTTTATCTTTATTTAAGCCTGCTGAATTGACTAGGAATATATTTAGAATATAAAGTAACTAATATATGTGTTTCATGATCTCCATCATATGTACGACCTCATTGTACTATAGTATCGTCAAAGTCTTTATCTATGAAATTTCATTGGTATACATATAAATTAAATCCCAGAACAAATAAACCGTAAAATATTATTGAAATAAATATTGTTAGCTATATAAGAGTCAATAAAGACTAAGTCTACAGTTGTCCTTGCTGGGCACCTATTGCAACAATCTCTCACTTGTTCTATATCCATATACCCATCGATTCAATCACATTACTTTGCAATGTTTCTCAGAGAATGGTTCCATCAGGGCCTTTGTCAGTAGATCAACAACGTTATGTAAGATGCGATCTCTCAACTTATATATCTCATCTTCCCACAATCTCCTGGATGATGTAGAACTTCCTCGATATATGTATGGATTATTGATGAGATATAACAACACAATTGAGTATGAATACAAATCCAGAGATCAATTTCGAATCATCCACATATGATTGGAAACTAGAATCAATGTAACTTTTCAATTTTAATTCTCTATTCCGGTAAACCATGAATACATTTTTAGTTCTTCATAAGTACTTTATAATATATTTCAAGGTTTTCCAATGAAATAGACTGGAGTTTGAGTGATATCTAACTGCAAAACTTAGTGCAAAAGCTATATCAGTTCGTGTAGATATCAGACCATACATAATACTACCAATAGCTGATGTATAGGGAACGTGTGTCATGATCTTTATCTCCCCATCAGTCTTAGGACGCATAGAACACATTTGGTAGATATATTCCCTTGGATTCCTCCATAGAGAATCTCTTCAGTATTATATCGATATAAGTGGAGCTCTGGCATCCTCCCAGATCTATCTTTATAGAGTTATAATCTCAATATATAATAAGCGTCACCTATGTCCTTTATAGAGAATTTACTTGCTTGCCATATATTATTTGATTATAATAACTCTACATCATTTCCAATGATCATTAGCATAAAGTATCAGGAATGTCACATCACTCCCAATAATTTTTTGTACACACATGGTTCATCGGAATACTTAAAAAAATCAAATTCTATGAAAGTGTTATCGAGTCTAAGGTTCCAACTCTTTGACATCTGTTTGAGACCATAAATTGACATATGAAGTTTACATACATTATGCTCACTTCTCACCAATGTGAATCCTTTAGGTTCAGACATGTAAATCTTTTCTTTGATATCACCATAAAGGAACATTGTATTAACGTCTATTTTTCATATTTTACAGTCATTCATGCTGCTATGGCTAGCAAAATCCTAATGAACTTGAACATTGCAATTGCAGAAAATTTTCTCATATTCAATTCTTTGTCTTTGAGTATATCTTTTAGTTACAGTCTAGTTTTTAAGGTCAATACTTTCCATCCACCCAAATTTCTTTTTTATAAATCTATTTGCATCTTATAGGAATAATTCTTAGGTGTATCCACTAAAGTCCAGAATTGGCTCGAATACATGGAGTCTATCTCAGACTACATGACTTGAAGCCATTTGGATGAATCAACATTATATATCTTTTCCTTGAAGTTACTTGGATCACATCTAGGGTCATGCTTATCCTTGCCTTCTTCAAGAATCAGACCACACCACACAGGTAGTCTTGAGATCCTTTTAGATCTCCTAGGAGCGTATATTTCTTCAACTGATTCTTGGGGTGTGACTTCTAAAATCTCACGAGTGCGTACTCGAATCTTCTTGAGTTCTATCATCTCGCATTTTCTATGTAATAGAAATCCATTGTCTAAGAAGCTAACGTTCCTTGATTCACTGGGATAATTGATCGAACTTTTCTCACACAGTAAATCCCTAATAAAAATAAAATAAAAGTTTATGCTTGAGTGCATGAGTCAAGTTATAATATATTGTACAAAGTACGAGTATCATTCTCACAGAGATTAATCAGACATATTTAACTTAAACACAATTCTTTAGTTAACTAAAACAAAAAAAAATTGATTAGTAAATTAAATCGAAGATCAACTAAAAATAATTAAACAAACACGATATGAATAATATAAATAAAATTAATAAACAAACAATTATTATAATCTTAGTTCACGTACCCCTGAATCTTTTTCTAATGATTGATTTCAATTATTAAGTTATGCTTTCACGGAATCCCCTAGTTTATCAATATAGCTCAACTATCAATATACTATGTTGAGCTATATTGATCTAATTAACAAAATTCAGTAACCAAGTTTCCTCGTGTTATTTAACAATGGCAATCGAATTAACAAAACGTTGAATCCTCTAGGTTTCGACCTATAGGACTATGGCTATAACATGTATCTAAACTCGCATTTCTATGAAAGTTGTAGATCCATGAATTATGTTATTATATCACGTTATAAAATCTCTTATCAATTTCAATCATAATACATAAAATCCCTTCAAAGTTGATCATACACCAAATTCGCAAGAAAGATCAATAATAATAAATTATACTTAAACCAAATTCAATCTTCAAAAAGAATTCACAACATATATGTTTGGGTATAGGATCCCCTTAATCCCAACTAAAAAAAAGAGAAAAGAAGAAAAACTTATCGGTTGAGTTCTCTTGCTCTCCTTTTCTCCTTCTTCCGACTTTCCTCCGCCTCTTTTATGATGAATCAAATCAAAATCCCCCTCCTCTCACATGTATTAGGCTGCTATTGTTTATTTCCTTCCAAAAATCCACCACAGAAGGAAATAGATAGTCCATATGTTGTTTCTATATTGTGTAATGCTGGGGCGGGCAAAAACACTCGCCCTAGCATGAAGTCCTTGAATAATTTTCCAAGTATGCGGGTTGAGGAGGCACAAATCACCCGCCCTAGCGCCAAAGAGGCACGCTGGGGTGGGTGATTTCGCCCGCCCTAGCGCGCGGTCCTTGCAGCTCGCTCTCTTGCATGCATGAACGGGTAAAACACCCGTCCTAGCGCGCAGTGCTCGTACTTTTGCCAAATAGTCCCTTCTTTTTAGCAAGTCCACCTACAAATCAACCAAAACATGTGAAATGCAATTAATATGCATAAATTGTGACTCAAATAGAAAAATACAGACTCGATACCCTAAACTTATGTGATAATGGATTCAAATAACATAATAAAATATGAAAAAAACAACACCTATCAACCTCTCCATATTAACATTTTGCTCGTTTTGAGCAAAATAGGTTACGAGACATAACAACACAATAAGTAGCTGAACGGTGCGTTCATGGTTCTGATTTGCCTCAACGAATATCCAACATAAACTTCATTAATCAATCCACAACAATAGTTTTCGCACATCACCTAGACATGTACACACGACAATATTATATGGATTTTAAGCGCGTGTGTGTTCAATGTAGATTCGAGACTCATGCATTTCAACAGTTAAATTTCTAAAGGTACAAGAGACTTTAATCAACATGTTGATGTAAATGTCCCTCTCTCACGTCCCTCTTCAATAATTATCGACCCACAACACCGATGGTTAGGACTTGCCAGGCACATATTAAAACTTGAGTCAGGGTTATCTTAGACAAGATGAAATAGGTAAAAAGAGAATAACACAATGATATATCAATTCGTGCACATTCAAATTTTGCATATGATTTTCTTCAACTCCATAAATCCCTATCTTTTGAGCCTAAGAATAGAATTTCATTCCTGTATTTGGCTCCTCCACACCTGGTATCTTTTTTTTTTTTTTTTTTTTAAAGGTTCTCTTTGCAAGAATTTTGCTCTTTTCACAAGTGCAACAAAATTCGTATATATATTTCTTTTGTGTACTCCCTTATATATGAACAAGATGTATGAAAACAAAGCTATGATTTCAATTTAGTCTCATGGGTGCAATTATAAGGCTCGATTTATAGGTGACAAGCAACGAACATATATCTCAGTAAGCTCAGTACAAAGCATTGGCTCAAATGGAAGTTACCTGAATCATCCTCGTGCTGTTGGTAAGTGTTCATGTCAAGGAATGTGCTCAAGTTCAATCCAGACCAAATGAATATCAAATTCTCCGCAAAAAATATCAACTTTCACTATGTGGTGCAATCCTCTACGACCAACACCCGTGCAAAATATATTTATCCTCCAATCAAAATTTTCATGCATCAATACTTGGTATGTGCTAAATTAACGAGGTGATACCAACAAAAATGAGTGTGTATTATCAATTCAATATTCTCCTTGGCTATCAATTCTCAATCTAGCACCACAAGCTCTTCTCATTGATACACATAGATGACATTGTAAATATGAAACTAAACACATTAAATAATTTTCACAAATAAAATTTAACAAACAACTACCCACACCCAAAACTAAAGGCATGCAATGTCCCCATTGCATTAGATAACACATTATATGCATAACCTATAAATACAAGTAATTAGATGGAAGAATACGGAATGTAGAGCAAAACGACAAGAAAAGAACTCCCCTAGTTGATTGTAAATCAGTGGCCTTAAGTTCTGCAGATGTAAATCAATCTTCTTATGCTGCATAAATTTCTTAAGCCACCCATCTTGCACTTCCTCCAAAGTGCACACCTTGCATGAAAATTTAAGGGATTAAGCACTATCAACTCACAAAAAAAAAAAACAAGAACTCAATGAAAAAAAAGAAACAAACAAACTAAAATTACTTTAAGTAAATAACACAAAAATAAAAATCTTGGGTTGCCTCCCAAGTAGCGCCCGATTTTTAGTTGTCGGCTTGATCCTTAAAACTACTTATCAAAGAGTGGTTGATGCCCAAAGTAAGTGTCAATTTGACATCACATCTCGGTATGTGTTCCATGTGCCCCTCAAGTATGGCTTGATATAAACTCTGTAAGCTCATCACCTCAATGAAACATGGCTTTGAATAAAAGGCATGGTGTAAGAGAATCAGTGTTATCACAACTTTCTCAAATAATTCTTTAAATGTCTCTTCTGGTTGAGGCTCAACATCTATCACATGTTCAAAGATCCCTAGATTTTCGGGCTGCTCCAAATTACTCTGACAACTTTGATTGTTTGAGTTATCATCATCAAACCAAATTGGATTGATCACCTTTTGAGTATCTCGCACTTCACTTTCTTAAAGACTCTTGAAAACTGATGTTGTGAGCTCTTCTTCAAACGATACTTCTTCAACCACTTTTCTCTACTGAATCTGACCCTCTGTCGATTCCTCAGTCAATGCTACGTATTTGTCTACCATAACCTCGAGTAGATCCATAATTAAATATAATGTATCTTCATCCCCATTTGATAATCCAACGGTTGGTTCATAAATTCTGGATAACTAATTTCGGGAAGGTATTGGTGGCTACAACTCTGCAGTGAAGGATACCAACGCTGATGGATGTCAAAATCTGCCATATCATTTAATAAATTTATCATCTCATCATCATTATCGTCTAAGCTAAATAAGGGATTACCAGTTGCTAGAGCTCTGTTGATCATCCATCTTTGTGTTTATGCATCCAAACTATTAAAGAAAATTCGCTTCAAAAAATATTCATGATACTTAGAGATGTTTGCTAAACTATTAAATATGTGTCATGCTGAGTAGAATGGCTCTTCGTGTTGTTGGAAAAAAGTTGTGAATACTTTTTGATGGAACATCTCGAAGTATTGCATAATGCATGGTGAAGAAGGAAACTCAATCATTCTATTTGCTGGAGCATATGGAGATTAAGCTGGTCAATATGGTCCATCTTTACAAGGCCAAGTTGATGAACTAGACAAATGTTGAGAGTCACAAAAAGAAGCATATTCTAACAACAATCAAGTTGTTGGAGGTTAAGAAAGAGAGAGTGGAAAAAAAAGTTTAGAATTAAGAGAAAAAGAAGTTGATCGGTAAAGCAAAGACACCAGCCAAGGAGACTAAGTGAAAACAGGTTCTCTCTTCAGACTCTGAAGATGTTCTAAATAAGGTTTCTCTCACACAAGTCTTCTCTGACAAGAAGAAGCAGAATTTGATTGTTGGGTAGACTTCCGGACTAGCGTTCACTTTGAAATGATCTAGAGGGAAAAGAGAGTGAAGTAAGTCGTTGCCCTAGAACAAAAAATGCTGAAATGGGAAGAAACAAATATCATCTCATACGCTCTCCAATGGCGATACATCATCAAGCTGGAGTTGAAAGAAAGTATCATGTGATACATGATTCAACAGAACATAGACAATTTTGTTGCCCACTGCCCAACCACCAAAGATGATGCAGCGATATTCAACCAGTTGGAAATGGATGCTCTCTCCCTATCAATGAGAATTAAAGCAATGCAACAAGATATAGAGCTTCCAGCCACTGAGGTAATAACAGTTTAAGCCATATTTTACTTACGAGAGATTGAGACTGTGAAAAAGCAAACTTTCAAGATGAAGCTATTAAAGATCAAGATTTTACTAAAATTGCTATGATTGATAAGGAGGTTGAGCTACCCACCCCTGTGGAAGAACTCTCTCAAATGCCAACTACTGTTAAAAGGTCGGGTCTAAAACACTGAATGAAGAATCCTCATCCTCAATTCCACATAAAGCACAAGCTAAAGATCTCCCAACAATTCCTGTTAGGTTTATTTTGTCCGACAGATATCGAAAATAATGAAAATATCAGAATATGATGTAAAAAAAGAGAATTTGTGTTTTATCAGAGTTAAATGTTGTGCCAGATGTTACAACATCTCGGACAACATCTACATGCAGCGGAAAATTAATAACACAAATTGAGTTGAAACAAATAGATGGACAAGATTAAATATGCACACGTATAAATACTTGTGCGGTGCCTTATGGCAAAAGTTTATCACTAGAAAACCAAATCGTTTACACAAAAACCTATCACTAGTGATTATTACAAAAATCAATTTCCTCAACAAGTTGAGAAAATAAAGCTTTCTAAAACAACCAACAATATTAAAACGTGAACAAGAAAGCAAAACTTGATCCCGAAAAACACGATCTATTAGATGTAATCTTCAGTCAACATCGTTACGATGTTGTCTGTAGATGTTGGCAACATTCAGAGCAACACGAGATCAACACTCTTCAAAACACATCAACGTCTTTATAGAATTATTTGTCTCTGAAATCTCGACGTGCAAAAGTGCATCAGTAATGCATTCATGAAAACCTCCAAGCAAAGAGTGAAAAACAAAACGGACGACTCCTCTTCAAAACAGCAACGCCTTTGTAGGATGTTTTTCTATGAGAACCATGACGTGCACAATGTGTGTATATTGATTGAGAAGAGAGAGCAGCCGCATCAATGTCCTTGATCTCTTATATATAGACATAAAATTTATCTTCACAAAGAGACCTATTTTACAAGGAAAGTGAGAGTTTAATAAGAAATAAACTCCTTTTAAACATTGATACTATATCTGCAAGATCTTTCATAAATATAATATCTAGAAAATCTTTATCATAAAAATAATATCTAGAAAGGTAAAACTCAATATTCCACATGATATTATATCACAATAAAATCTTAGCATAATTATCTAGAAAGGCAAAACCATAATTAAATATTATAATCAATCAAATCAACAAGAAAAAGATAATATTAGGGAAATAAATTTAATATGGAAATTATATTTCCCTTCAATCTCCCCTTTTTTGCCTTTCTGGACAAAATCAAATCAAACTCATCATTGTTATTCGTTTCGTCCTCAGCTTCAGTGACTTCAGTGTCAAGTGTTGTGCTAGGTGTTGCAACATCTGGAGCAACATCTGGAGCAACATCTGCATTTTCCAGTATGATTGGAATTTCCAGTAGGTCTTCCACATTATCTTCAGCTGTTTTCTTTTTCAAATCTGCACAGTCGTCAAAAACAACATTAATGGATTCCATAATAGTCCTAGTTCATAAATTATACATGCAGTAAGCTCGACTATTAGTTGCATATCCCAAAAACAAACACTTATCACTCTTTGAATCAAATTTTGCAAGTTTCTCCCTGCCATTCAAAACATAGCACACACAACCAAAAACATGAAAATATTTAAGGTTATGCTTCTTCTCCATAATTATCTCATACGATGTCATAGTCGAACCATTTCTCAAATACACCCTATTTGAAATGTGGTGTTTTTGGTGCTGAAAATTCATTAAAAATACATTTCCTGTCACAGAAGGATGAGAATGAATGATTTTCAAATTCCTTACCGTGATCAGTTCTGATCCTTTTTACCTTCAGGCTATGGAAGTTAGTGATTCTTGTGATCAAGCTTTTGAATACATCGAAAGTATCTGACTTCTCTTTAATAAAATTAACCCACGAAAAGCGTGAGAAATCATCAACACACACAAAAGAGTATTTCTTACCTTCGAGGCTCTCAACTTCCATAGGACCCATAAGGTCCATGTGTAGTAATTCTAGACAGCGTGTTGTCCCAGATGTTGGCAAAACTGGATGCGACACGCGGGTTTGTTTACCCTTTTGACAATCTCCGCAAACATATGGTATACCAGACGAGAGATTAGGCATACCTCTTACTGCATTGTACTTACTCAGGTTCTTCAAGGTTTTAAAATTTGCATGTCCGAGTTTTCTGTGCCAAAGGTCAATGATCAGTGATTTGCACATGCTTGCACGAAAGTTCCTCACCTATTTGATAGCAATTATCTGAGGACCTGGTATCTGTCATAATACACACATTAGATTCATCAAAGACTTCACAGTTATGTTTATCAAATTTAACAAACAAATTATCATCACATAATTGACTTATGCTTATCAAATTTGAATTCAATCCTTCAACATGGAGCACATTGTGGAGTCTTGGTAGTCCTTCAACATTTAGTGTACCCTTTCCTACAATTTTTCCTTTTGCTCCCCCTCCATAGGTCACTTTACCACACTTTTGTTCAACATAATCGATCAGATGATCTCTTGAGCCCGTCATGTGACGTGAGCTACCACTATCAAAGTACCAGTGACCTATAGTGTTAGTTTTCAACGAAATGTAGACAACTTTACAATGAGTTTTTACCTTTGGTACTCAAATTTGTCTTACTGTAGGTTGATAGTAAGAGGTGTTGCGGAAGGTGTTGTGCAACATTTGAGGCAACATTCGCTTTGACTTTTGGTTTAAACTGATCGTCCCTGAGTCTAAAACAGTAGGGCCTGATATGACCAGGCTTAAAACAGTAATGACATACATATCTTCATTTTCTCTTCTTAGGAACAGATGCAGTGTGTTGTCTTTTTGATGGTATGCTTTTGATCGGAGACGTAGATTGTGGCGGTGTGAATGTTTCAGTTTTTCCTTTTACAAAGACAGTGGATTTTGAAGTTTCACCAGTTTCGTACACACTGTCTTTAAATCTCAGACCCTTTTTGTCATCTCTTCCCATTGAAAGAATGGTTTCAAGCTTTGATGTTCTCGAATTAAACTTGGACAATGTTTCAGTTGCCTTTTGAAGTTCTTCTTTGATATTACCAAGTTCTAAATCCTTTTTGCTCAAAATTACCTCAAGTTTAGCAACCCCTGCTTTTAGATCAGCATTTTCTTTCACCACCAATTTCAGTTCGGCATTTTCTTTCATGAGATTTGCATTAAGCTTGTTTCTTTTGGTCCAATCTTCAAACAGTTCTTCATAAAGCTTCTGGACACTTTCAAGAGTAAGTTCTTCACCATCAACCTCCAGATCATCTTCACTCAAGTTTCCAGAAACTGTAGAGTTGAAGCAGACTGATTTTTCACAAATGTTGCGGCCAGGTGTAGCAACACCTAGGGCAACACCTAAAGGATTCACTTGTAGCCAGCGGGTTTCTGTCAGTAGTGCAGTCAGGGAGGTTTGATTGTCTTCATTAGTGGACTTCTCCTCAAGATCAGATTCTTCATCGCTTAGAGATGCATTGTAGCCTTTGTTCTTGCGTAATCTCTTTGCACACTCATTGGCATAGTGGCCGAATCCTTGGCATTCTCTACACTGCACCGAATCATACTTCCTTGGTTTAAATTGTCCCTTGCCTTCTTCCTTATTTGAATTTGTAACTTCGCAGGAAACCTTTGTGGCTTTTCAGGTGCAAGGAGGTTAGAAGATTTAGATGGATGTGCATCCTTCTTCTTATCTCGGATTCTCTTCAAATAATCACCAAATTTCTTTGTGATAAGGGAGATAGAGTCCTCGCAGAGATCAGAATCATTGACTTCTTGGGATATTTGAAGGAGTTCATTATAGGAGTCATTTGAAGCTTGAAGTGCAATTGTCTTCATTTTATCCTTTTTCTGCATGTCCAGGTTCATCTCGAAATTACGTAATGAACTGATAAGATCTTCCAATGACATTTTAGAAGTATCCTTAGCCTCATCTATTGCACAAATCTTTATGTTGAATCTTTCATGTAGAGATCGGAGAACCTTGCTAACTAGACGCTCATTGGAGATGGACTCTCCAACACTGAAAGCCTCATTAGCAATTTCTCGTAGGCGCCAATCGTACTCAAGTATGCTCTCCGATTCTTCCATCCTCGTCATCTCGAATTTTGAAGTAAGCATCCTTAATCTGGTTTGTCGCACACTATCAGACCCTTCACAGTGACATTGGAGGATATCCCATGCACTTTTAGCCGAAGTACAGTTTGTGTGGGGACCCGGACGCTGATCATCTTCTTAATCATCTTTGGGATTTAATTATCAATTAAGATAAAACAGGGTCTAAAAATTTTTCTTTTAAAATACAAGTGCGGAAGGTAATGAGATCTAAATAATATACATATCTGTATAAAAGTACAATAATGTACAACAGTCTTTCAATTAATCTAAGGTTCAACTACTAAAGTTCCAGTAATAAAACCTATCTATATCCAAGTCCGGAATCACCACGCTAAACTCGTCTGCTCTCATCATCTTCTGACCCCGATCTTGTCCCACCTGTTGTCATGCACACATACAAAACAAGACAACAGCCGGATACTCCGGTGAGAATAAATCCCAGTATAAAACACGGTAAACATGCATATACATAAAGTAAATCATGAAATATTCTATCATGAATAACTTAAAAACAATAGATTTCATGATCTGTGAAATCAACTCAAAATAAGCATGCAACTCAAATCAGATAAACATGCTACTCAAATCAAATCATAAAAACATGCTATCATGACTGAAAGCAATAAAAATGGGTTTCATAGTCTATGAAACCACATCCATAAACTCATGCAGTTCTAGTCAAATCATGTCTAGACTCGACTCAACTATAATTCTAGGGATCCCGGTGTGAATAAGACGTCACTGATATGCCACCTACCCTCCCAATCGGGGTGTCGTACGTCTTATTCCTAGACTTCGGTCTGATCTGTATCGACATCTGCAATAGGAGAGGTGATCTTCCCCTAAGCTGCGATATCACCGAACGTCTAGAAGTTTGACTGTTCTGTCAAGACTTCCTATCTTAAATGCAATAAATAACAATCTGTAAACAAAGCATAGTCATCTCAAAGGATATGAATATATCATCTATAAACACATCATAATCATATCATAAAATAAACAACAATAATTCTAGTATGTGATTTTGTTGGGAAACTCAAATAGGATCTTATTTGAGTTGTATCTTCCCGAATATCACATGAATTATACCTTTGTCTTCCTGGTCTGACGAAGAGGAAGTCTCGAAGTCTAATCTGTCCATATCAAATCTGAAATGACAATATCGAATACACTGTAACAGTGAATAACTCCAATCACAACCTGTTCTTGATCAATACTCAAATCAGTGCATAATCTGATTAATGTCTGAACAAGATACAATATGATTCATATCAATAATACCAGGATACAATCGAAATCGTTACTGACTCTGATCAATCTAAATCAATACTGAATCTGATCCATATCAATCTGAATTGGCAATATAGAGCAATATCATATCAACATACTACTCAAGGCAAATCTTATACACTTCAATAATCATTCTCGGTACAAGTTCAACAGCATAACGACATGATTTCTAAATACCGATCAATCTAAATCTCATCATATATCCATAATCAATGACTTCAACTCATAATCAATATCATAATCTCTTTTAAATTCTGAACTCTGCATAATTTCATAACCACCTAATCTGAAATTGCGTAACAATCGCATATCATATCCCTTCTTCGATCCGGTAACGAATATACGTTCACAATAATCATAAGAACAAATATTCATAATTATATCAGAATTTCTCCAATATCGAATCTCCAACCCGTGCTGAAATGTAAAGAAACTTACACCCTTTTGAAGCTCTTGAGGAGAGGAGCTCAAAACCGAAATCGGATTTAAATTTGGATGGCTAAATCTTACACAATCTAGCTTCAAAAGTGAAAAAGCTTTCCTTCCTTCTCTTGTTTCTTTCTTCTCTCTCGGTAGTCTCAGCTGCTGAAAATGGTGAGTGAAGGAATCGACAACACATCATATTGCATGGCTAAGGACAAGTGTCTTATTTTTCAAGTTACACGCACGACCGCGGGTGCGGTAACTCCAGGAGCGCGGGTGCGCTAATGCTTCGGCACCAATTCCATTTTCTGAAATTCACGACCGCGGGTGCGGTACATATCAGACCATGGGTGCGGTAACACCACCGCGGGTGCGGTCTTGTTCTTACCGCGGGTGCAGTGTGGCTTCGGCCTTTCTTACAAAAATTCATAATTTATGACCGTGGGTGCGGTCATGTTTTGCACCGCGGGTGCGGTCTTGCAACCCTATTTTCTCATGTCTTTTCTTCCCTCATTGCATGTCATGCATTCTCATATCTTCTGAATCTTACGTTAATGAAGATTAATAATCTTGGTTTATCAATTCTATAATTCTCAGGCATTACAGTTTGTGATTAGGCTGAACATATTCGTGTCAACTGATGTGAATATTGCATTCAAGGCCTTTGAGTTGTGGTTCGAATTTTGCACTTCATCAGCAGTCCAGTCAGTTTCAGGCTTTGGTCGATTGTCCCCCTCTTGATCTGTTGCGACTGGTGGAGTCTATCCATTGATGACACGCTGCCATGCCCGTTCATCTAGAGATTTTATGTAGTATCTTATTTTAACCTTACATAAGCTGTAATTAGTACCATCAAGAACTGGTGGTCGAAGTGCCGCGCTTGCAAACGAGATGTCCATTAGTTATTTCTGTCAAACAAAACAAAAACCAGAATCAGCACTTAGTATATCAAGAGTTGGCTCTGATACCACTTGTTAGGTTTATTTTGTCCGACAGATATCGAAAATAATGAAAATATCAGAATATGATGTAAAAAAAGAGAATTTGTGTTTTATCAGAGTTAAATGTTGTGCCAGATGTTACAACATCTCGGACAACATCTACATGCAGCGGAAAATTAATAACACAAATTGAGTTGAAACAAATAGATAGACAAGATTAAATATGCACAAGTATAAATACTTGTGCGGTGCCTTATGGCAAAAGTTTATCACTAGAAAAACCAAATCGTTTACACAAAAACCTATCACTAGTGATTATTACAAAAATCAATTTCCTCAACAAGTTGAGAAAATAAAGCTTTCTAAAACAACCAACAATATTAAAACGTGAACAAGAAAGCAAAACTTGATCCCGAAAAACACGATCTATTAGATGTAATCTTCAGTCAACATCGTTACGATGTTGTCTGTAGATGTTGACAACATTCAGAGCAACACGAGATCAACACTCTTCAAAACACATCAACGTCTTTATAGAATTATTTGTCTCTGAAATCTCGACGTGCAAAAGTGCATCAGTAATGCATTAATGAAAACCTCCAAG
This sequence comes from Primulina eburnea, assembly GCF_022965805.1. Taxonomy (NCBI): domain Eukaryota; kingdom Viridiplantae; phylum Streptophyta; class Magnoliopsida; order Lamiales; family Gesneriaceae; genus Primulina; species Primulina eburnea. The sequence goes on along the minus strand of NC_133104.1, from coordinate 36,061,715 downwards.
CAAAGAGTGAAAAACAAAACGGACGACTCCTCTTCAAAACAACAACGCCTTTGTAGGATGTTTTTCTATGAGAACCATGACGTGCACAGTGCGTGTATATTGATTGAGAAGAGAGAGCAGCCGCATCAATGTCCTTGATCTCTTATATATAGACATAAACTTTATCTTCACAAAAAACCTATTTTACAAGGAAAGTGAGAGTTTAATAAGAAATAAACTCCTTTTAAACATTGATACTATATCTGCAAGATCTTTATCATAAATATAATATCTAGAAATTCTTTATCATAAAAATAATATCTAGAAAGGTAAAACTCAATATTCCACATGATATTATATTACAATAAAATCTTAGCATAATTATCTGGAAAGGCAAAACCATAATTAAATATTATAATCAATCAAATCAACAAGAAAAAGATAATATTAGAAAATAAATTTAATATGGAAATTATATTTCCCTTCAATTCCTATTATATCTGTGGATGAAGTTGTATGGACCTTCTTGTCCTATGTTAGAAGATTTACTATTGAGAAGAAGGAAAATTACGATGATGAAGATCTGAAATTAGAATCACTACAAACCACCCCAGCAGGTGAACATAAAATAAAAGATTTCAGTGCTTCACCTTCACCGAAAATTATGTTTGGCAAACAGTAAGTATGTAACGCCCCGAAAATTTAAAAGTTCACGCGAACCACATTCACGCAAGTTATTAAATTCTTTTGTTTTTTAATTAAATGTTTTAATTGCATGGATTAATTATGTTATGCATATTAACATGTTTAAAATATACTTTACTATATAGTTGCATTAAAATGTATTTTTAAGGGTTATTCGAGTTGCGATTGAGGAACGGACATCGATGACTGAAAAATGAAAAAAAATATTATTAAATAATTAATTTTAATTATTTAAAATATGATTGATACTTTTTCTTATTTGTGAAAATAAGGAGTTTTGAGGTGATTTTATATGTCGGGACATAACTGTATCGGTGTTGGTTTTTCAACAAAAATACAAACGTTTTGGCAACCCGGCTAATAAATTCATAAACTTTATTAAACAAAATTATTTTTAATATTTTAATTAAGCACTAATGGGTTTAATGAGCCTAATTAACTTTGTTAATGGGCCAATGCTTTGATTAGTGATTTAATTAGCTATATAATATACTAACCTACTCCCATAACCCACCCCTCCACCCTAGCAACAGAATTCAGAATTTGTTTTCACTCCAAAAACCCACGGCACCCACAAGCACATCAAGGAGAGTTTGGTTTTGTCATGTAAATTCAAGCCATGATCGTTCGTTGTCGTTGTTTGATTTTTCAACGTAAAATCGTGCGTTTTAAGCACACCATATTCTCCCTTTACTCATCATCACACCATATTATGTAATTGTTTATGAATTTGCATGAAAAACAAGTCACACGACCTTTTATTTTCGTAACCTTGCATATATGTGTTATAAACTCTTGCTTTTTGGTTCCAAAACATGTTTCCATGTGTTAGAAGGGGCTGCCATGATTAGGACATGATCAGGGATGGTTTTACACGAAATATAGAGTCCTAAAACACAACCAAAACGTTGCAAAACAGGAAGAACAAAGCTGGTATCACCTTGCTGTCATGGTGTTGTAGGGGCTCGGTTTATGGGGAGTAAAGGCAGGGCTTGGGTTCGATTGAGACCAGGGCTTGGCTAGGGTCCGTGAGGGTCAAGGGAAGAATCTTAGCCACTCTAGGACTCGAGTCAAGAGGGCTGGGTAGGAGTCCTAGCAAGCTAGGACTCCCACCCGAGAGCAGCAAGGGATTATCATAGATGAGCAGCAGCTTGTGCAGGGTTTTGTGGCTCGGCCAGGGGCTTTGGGCTGGGCTAGGTTAGGTCCTTATGGTCCTAAGAAGGTGCAAAAGGGGCTGGTTCAGGGTCTAGGACGGTTGGCTAGGTCCTAGCAACAGAAACGTAGAGACCATGTCAAGTAGGATTCTCGGCCATTTCATGCACTTGGGTTGTGACTTCGGTTTCAGGGGCTGGGGTCGAGTCCTTAGGTTATAAGGGTCCATTAGGGCTCATAGGGGGTCTGGGTCGAGGTTGGCTCAAGAGGGTTCGAGCTTGGCTCATGGAAAAACGAAAATGGCTCAAGGGTAGTCTAGGTGGGTTTTTGGACTCTTTCTGCAGCTTGTGTTGCTTTGGTTTTGGAGTCTAGGGGCAGGTCCACTGGGTTCTAATTGTCCAATAGGGTTCCTAGATATGTTTGCTTGGGTTTGGCTTGAGGTGGCTCGACCATGGCTTGAGTATTTTGGGAGATTACTCAGTGTGTTCGATTAGGTGTCAAAAACGAAAAATAAAGAACTAAAATTAGAACCATGGGTCCACAGGTGTGGTTCATTGCTCACAAGGGTAGAATAATTAATAAAAATGTTATGTTTAAAAATTGGGCAGAAAATAATGAGTTTGGATTTATCCGAGATTTAATCGCCGCACGAAACGTTAATTAAAGAATTAATTGAAACGCCTAGTTTTATGCGGAATAAAATTATGAAAAATTATATTTAAGATCAAATAATTATTAAAAGTCTAATTTTATAATTTGTGAATTTTATACTAATGTTTGGTTTAATTCGAGATTAAAACGCATTAATATGTTATATTTAAAGATTAATTTAAAAGTTCTCGATTCAAGCTAAATAAAAATAAGATAAAATCCATGTAAGCTTAAATAATTATTTGAGACATGTTAGAGTCATTGAAATCAAGAAAATGTGAAAAACGTGAAATTTTACATCTAGGGGTAAAACGGTAATTTTACACCTAAAAATAAGTAAATTTCATGGTAGTGTATTGAATGATGTTTTATATGCTAATTTGATTATTTTAAATGTTTATGAATTTTATATGTTAAAATGTCAATTTTAAATGTTTATAGGTTTTTATGATGTTAAAAGGTTTATTTTAAGTATTTATGGATCTTATGATTTTATGATTTAAAAATGTTTATTTTAAATATTTATGATTAAATATGTTCAAATGTTGCATTTTAAAACGTTTATGGCTTTTTATGATTTTTATATATTAAAACGTTTATTTTAAATGTTTACAGATTTTTTTATGTTAAATTATGAGTTTTAAATGTTTATGAATTTTTATGATTTAATATTGACATTTAAAAGATATGTTGCATGCTTGGTTTAAAAGAAAAAAGAAATTATATGCATGTTTTTATTAAGTGATGGAAATATGAAATGTTGAAGGACGTGAAGGGATTGTGACTAATACGATGATATGTTGGAGATATCGTGAGGGTTATGGTCTTAGTAGGAGCCCGACGAGCGTGTTTCCATGGATATGAATACGAATACGTTAATATGTTAATACGTTGGCCCATTTGACCGATGGGAGTGTTGCTGATGTCCCTGCCGTCCAGTACTGTGGTTTTTCTCTAGATGGATCCATCGCCCAATACAAATACGAATACGAGTCACAATCACGATCTGAATTCAACAAACACAAATATGAATCTGAATATGATGATATGAATATGTTGATGTGAATATGGATACGAATATGAATATGTTTATATTTTATGAAAATGTTATGAAATGTTTATGTTTAAAGTTGATGCAACATTATGAAAATGTTTTTATTTTAAGTTTATGCATCATGAAAATGTTTACGAAAATGTTTATGTTTAAATTTATGCATCTTCATGAAAACGATATTTTAAGTACAAGTATTTTCACTTTTGTATGTGATTTGTATATGTTTTACTTGTTATCAAGATTATGGAGTGTTGAGTCTTTAGACTCATTAGGTGTGATTGATGCAGATGATTATGATAATGATGTTAATGGAGGTCTTGATGGTTGATCTGACTGGCCTGAAGGTGCATATAACCCGAGGACCGACGCTAGTTTTCCGTACTAGTTTATGATTATGATTTATGTTAAGAATCTTTTTATGACTTTTTATTAGTAGTTTTTGAGAAGTTATAGTATGTATTATATTTTTCAAATGGTGTCTTTAGGTTGGTAAAACATTTAACGATTTTATGATTCAAGCTATTCTCCTTTGAATTTTAAATGTTAGTTGGTTGTTTTATTTTAAAATTGGTGTCAAGGTATTTGAAAGTATTTTTATATATGTATATTTTGAGTTATGGAGATTAAGGAGAAAAAAAAATTATAGCACGTTTTAAGAAAACGAGTAGCAGACGTTTCAAAGTCATTTTTGAAGAAGATGCTAAGAGGAGGATACAAGTTGAAGATCAGCAATGCTCATCGAGTGATGTTTTATAGCTTCAAGGCTTAAGTAATCAAGAATTTGTCTGCCATTACATTAAATCTCAGTTTCACCTGACCAAGGGTTATTATACTCAATAATTTCTTGCAACTGGCCACCATAGTGTTGTATCACTCGTCCATATGTTGTCCAACTTAATCAAATTGATCTTTCATTTCAGTGTCAAATGATGTTGAATTCCAGAGATTTGAGTTGAAAGTTCAGTGTTCATGGCAATGCCTTGACTTTTGATATTGCCATGAACACTGAACTTTCAACTAAAATCTCTTGAATTCAACATCATTTGGAGACTGAAATGAAAGATCAATTGATTAAGTTGGACAACATATGGACGAGTGATACAACACTATGGGTGGCCAGTTGCAAGAAATTATTGAGTATATACAATGTGGTGATGCCAGAAAAGGGAAAATTGTGATGGACTACAAGAAAATATAAGAGCAGAAACATCAAGCTGAGAGAACAAGAGTCCAAGAGATTAGATGAGAAGAGAATGAATGAAGAGGATGACAGAAGAAGAGGAGATGGCAGCAGTGCTAGTGGAAGTCAAAGGAGATAGATTAGTTTTTCTATTTTTGTGTAGCTGTATTAGGAGTTTTTTCTTGCACCTGTACAAATGACAATTCATTTGCTCAATGAAAGTCGTTATATTCTATACATCACTTATATTGCTTATTGTAACTTTTTGTATATACTTACAACTTGGTTTTATAATCATAATAAAAATGAAGAAATTGTTAGAATATTTCTATTAACCTAAGTTTTGATGTTGACAAAATAACATCATCAAGTTGTTTGAGGTCCAGGCACTCTTTTATTGTATTTTCAAGTTTTCGGACTTTGGGATCAATTCAAGTCGTTCAGACAAGAGCATTAAAAAATCAAGATGTTTTGGAAAAAATGTTTGAACTCCAACTACAAGATATCTTCTGTCAAAATGACAGGAGGTACATGTGTTCAAATTATTAAAGATCTAACCGCACTCTCATCGTTTAGAAAAGAGTTATTTCTTATAAGATACTAAAGTCAAGCCATTCAAACATCTGTCCTATATAGAATGATTTCATAGTATTTTACCAACTCTCGAATGACAAAAAATTACTTATTTCGGATGTGGTATGTCAGCTTTATGAAAAAACAAGAACTTAAAATCGCAAAAACACAAGGAATATTAAATGAACATTTAATTATACGTATAACGAATAAAAGCAATATGACCATTCTATCGGGTGATAATACAAATAATCGTGAAAAGTTAAATATGATCGTTGAAACTTTCAATCATAAATATGCGTCTTTGAAGAAAAAGAAGAATACGGTCTTAAACGTGGTCTCAGACACGCTCATCTAGAGTTGCAACTGTACGTGATAATTTGAACAAATAAATTATCCTTTGAAAAAAGTTTGACACCACTCAAAAAGAAGTTATTTCCAACGTGTAACACCTGCTAGCCGCCATCAATCTCCCCACGGCTTCACCAACCACCTTCCCGTCCCCACCGAACGCCGCCGCCACCAACTCCTCCATCCCGCCGTCACCTTCGCTGGCAACTGGCCTTATCGCCACCACGGTCGCGCCCTCCATCACCTTTCCCAAACTGGGCACCTTCAATTTCTCCACATACCACATTTTCATCTTCAAAGATTGAACTTGATCATCTCCTTTCTTATTGGAATTCATCATCTCTTCAATCTGGTCTCTGTTCATGTACACCTTCCCTTGATCACTCTCATCTGTGATCACCACATTTTTTATTTTTTTCCTATTTTTTACCATTTCTCGAATCAACTCATGCCTCGCCGATGCCGCGATCAAGCATGAGATGGTCCAAACAATCCTCAGTTTCAGCTCTTTATCAGAAATGAGGTCCGATTCACACGATTTCTCTTCGTCGCTGCTTTCCGAACAAGAATTGGCTCCAAGAATCACGCAGCTCTGCATTTGGCTCCCGAATTCTGCTTTCCATTTCAGCAAATTCGTACAAACATCTTGATTCTTCCCCGTTTTTGAACCGATATTTTCGCCCCCATAACTGGGAATCTTCACATGAAGCGATCGGATCTCTTCAAAAGGCTTTAGAATCTCGTTCGGTGCGTGATATGAGCAGCAGTTACAATCACACTCCTCTTTGTCGGCCTTCAATTTGATCAATTCAGAAATGAAACGAAGGGGTTTGACAATCAGGGTTTTAACCAACAGATTCTTGGAGAAAATCCTACTCCAATGCCGATTTTCATAAGCTTGGATGACTGGTTTTTTGCGAGGGACTCGAAGAAAGATCTCATCAATTTGAGGCACTATGTGACAGAAACGTCCTGCACACTGCCATGGATACACACAGAGATTTAGCATCGTGTAATCTGCTGAAAACCGAATGCAAAATCTCGTCCGGCAAACGATCAAAGAAATTTTCTGAACCAAGGCTCATTTCTTGGCCGCAACTCATTTTTCTGTCTGGGTTCTTTTTTCTGAGAACTTTTGAATGTGAAAACCTATTGGGATTCTTGCAATGATTTGGTGGATGGGTCATGCATTTATATAGAGATGGCGAGGATAAGGAGGAATCTAGAACGAGAAATGCATGGAAAAATAAAGTAGATGCTGACGCGGTTGGGTATACAAAATTCACACGTTTTTGTTTTGTTGAAGGTGACGATGTTGACTAGGAATTTTTTTAGCAGACTTCTGAGTTTCTTGTCGCGTAATGTCAACGGTTGGTTTTCTGAGTTTTTTGGGTAAAATGGAACCATCCTACAGATAACTTTTTTTTTATATTTCCATTTCTTTTCACCATCTGTTGTACATTTCGTTCAAATAAAATCAGAGATTATCGAGCAACTTATAAGGGTGTATTCAACGTGGGAAATTTATTGATTTTTAATGACTTTTGTAGATTTTAAAAATCTAGAGGTATTCAATCAAGACTTTTGCATACTCTATAGAAGTCTTGTGGTATTCAAAATAGATTTTCTTGGAGTTTTAAAAAGTCAAGTGGTATTCAACATTGACTTTTATAAACTCTATAAAAGTCTACAGGTATTCAAATTTTCCATGGAATTTTAATAACTCCATGGAATTCATTGACATACAAATATTAAAGCCTAAGGTACAACTACAAATTGTAAAAAATTGTATTTGGTTCACCCTAAAGATTTGAATGGATTTTTAAAACTTCTAACTCTCTCTCTCTGTCGCTTCACATCACATATCTTCATATCTTCTCTCCTCTCATCTATTTCTATTACTCTCTCAAATTTTCGAAGTATATCTCTATATATATTTTCATCTTTTTTTTTCAAATTTTTCATTTTTTGGCTGATTGTTCATTTAATAATTTTTATTTTAATAACACGGGGAAATTTTGAATTATATAATTGATTTTGTGATTTTTAATTTATGATTAGTTAAGTACAAAATTTATAAAATTCTATAAGAAAAAAATCTACAAAAGTCTATAAAAATCTTGCAAAAAAGTCTACATAAATCTGTTTATAAATCTGTGAGATTCCATAAAAGTCAATAAAAATTTATCAAATCCATAAAAGTCTATCATTTAAAAAAGTCATTAAAAGTCATCAAAACTCTGAATTGAATACACCCCACTTATTGACTTTCAATCCTAAGAATGTGTAAATATGTTCATCTTCATATTTTTACGCGAATTGAAAAGCTTCCACTGTGTAAATCATATTTTTATTTTGAAATCATGGAATCCGCTTAGCGACGCTTAGTTCTCGTCTAAACACATGAAACGCTAGACGTTGGTATGACGGCCGAGCCTAACAAATTTGTGAACCTTGCACCAAGGCATAGTACACAGTAGAATCTGTAAAATAATACGGACCGGTGATTCTCGGAGCAAGTTCGGCCTTCTCGATGGGCTTAGGGTGGCTCACTGACCGACGATTTCGGTTGGGAATTAATCTAGCAAGCCGACTAGGTCAAGTAATAATATTTGGAGATGAGTCCACGTATCGTACCCACAGAGATCGATGTTTAAATACTAGAATATTAATTATTTTTCCTAATTTAGGCTAATAAAATTCAAATGAGGGGAGATAAATTAATTAAAACTAAATAAAACAATTTAAATAAATTAACTAAAACAAAAATAATCCAAACTATTAATTTAGACGAAAATTCAAATTATTTAGAAACGACTAAGGCGCACAACGGTACGGAAACAACTTATAATCTACGTTTCAAATTCATATTCAATAAAATAATTATTTAATTCACGACGGAATTCACAAAACTATTTATTAAACGATTCTTCGAATTAATAAACCTAATTAAATCTAAAGTCCAATTATTCCTAACTGAATTCAATTAGATTCAACCGCATTATATCGCTGTGAAATTCCAGTTTTTCAACCTAAAGTCGCACACTGAAATCGAATACTATTTCTAGTCAGTTTAATCATGTGTTGAATACTGATGTATGAAGCATATATTAATCTATCGCCTTCCGGTTTTAGATTAACCAAAAAATATTCTATTTAATTACCCAGATTAAAAGAACACGTGATAAATGACATCAATCAATGAATAAAATAAATAATTGACTTGAATCAAACTTAAAACATCAAAAATAATATGTTTCGACCATATCGTGACCTTAGTCTATAAAAATCTACTCCAAAAATTTAAAAATAAAAGTGCAAATCCCTGTTTAAATTCAATGGAGAAAAGATAATTAAGAAAGAATGAAAATAATTCTCAATGATTTGTAGCGTGTGTGAGGAATTCCTCCTGCTTCTGCCGTCAATCTTCCTCCTTTATGTTCTTCTTCCGCGCTGGTACTACTTCACAGTAGCCTTTTGTTCTGCACTTCCGTCTCTCTTCTTCCGTTCTCTCTCTTCTCCTGTGCTCCTTTCTCTCCGTATTCTCTCTGCTTCACGCCTCTTTTTATTCTCTTAAATGGGCCTCCTCCTTCCTTTCCTTTTTAAGCCCGTGTCCAGTAAAGAAAGTATAGATAATATATTTATCTAGATTTACATAAATTTTTCCAAGATTTCAATATCATCAAGGAATAGAATATAAGAATATTTTATTTCCTTTTTTTGATATTTTGTTCTCTTTGAAATCTAATAATTTATATCATCTCTCAATTTAAACATTTTTCACTTTTGAGTGAGTCTCATGTGAGACCGTCTCACGGATCATAATCTTGAGACGGGTCAACCCTACCCATATTCACAATAAAAAGTAATACTCTTAGCATAAAAGTGATACTTTTCATGGGTGACCCAAATAAGAGATCCGTCTCACAAATAATACCCGTGAGACCGTCTCACACAAATTTTTGCCTTCACTTTTATTCAAATCTAAAATTATTAATTCAAATAATCACATAATTAAGGATAAAAATTCTAGATAATGACAAATATTATAAAATTAAATCCCTAAAATCTTTGCAAGATTTGCCTTATCACTCACAAAGCCCAATGTGATATGGAAACTCTGTAAGTCTCCATTAGTAGATCGGAGAGCGCCTGGTGATAGGTGTCAGAAGGGAAAAGTGTGAAGTGTAGGGAAGATATAAGCTCTTTTGTAAGTTCTTAATTCCATCATGTCTCCTCCTGGATTCTCGCTGGATATAGCAATATATAAACCTAGGATTGAGGGTGGATATGTCAAGAAAGCCCAAAATGGAAGATATAATTAGAGAGGTCAAAATCAGACATAACCTATCAAACTAACATAATTCAATCCGAAAAAAATCATGTTTGGTTTTGTGGTTTTCGAGTTCGGGTCAGATCGGGTTGGACCCGATAGCTGACCCGAAAAAATAGTTGGGTTAGGTTGAGTTCGGGTCAACTCGAAAATTTTAATTTTGTTTAAAAAATATAATTAATAAATATTACCTACATTTTTATATATTGTATATCTGAAAAATGTTTACAATATATTTATATCATAAATTTTCATAATTTAATTTTTATTTTGAACATTTTATTATTTTCTAGACAATTGTTTATTTTATTTAGTAAATTTATTTTATTTTTCTAGAATTATAATTTCAATTTATATCATATATATGAGGTAGATTTTGTTATTATATGTTTAAATTAAAATATTATTTTTTTTTAATTTTATTTAATTTTCTTAAAAAATTGGGTTAATCGGGTTGATACGGGTTCAGGTTCGGGTTGAGAATTTTCGGGTTCTCTCGGATTCGGGTTGAACAATTTTTGAATAGTACTATTTTTAAACCCGACCCAGCCCACCCAACCACCCGAATTTACACCCTTAGATATAATAATCCTTTAAGATTTGTACTGTTTGAACACAAGCGAGAGCGATCAAAGGAATGTCCCTATCTGGCATAGAGGAGGGTCAGTTTTTGGTGAGAAATGGGTGAAGCGTGAGAACCCAAATTTCAGCAACGCTAAGGATCCCCCATTTTAGCAAAATATTTTCGCATGAAATTTTTCAATGGACTATTTAAGCAACCAAGTTTCATCATATCATTCCAATAATCAGCAGTCATTTCAAATTTTGTGACCGACATATTAATTCGAAGTTATGGTAGATAATGAGAGTAAATGGGACGCCAACAATAAGATTCTACCCTATAAATAGCACATTGTATTCTGAATCATTGTTACACAAAAATTTGAACAAATCATTCTAAAATTCGGGCAAGGAGCAACCTTTTTTCGAGCTGGTAGTGTCCATTTTCGAACATCATTCCATTAGCAAAAACTTTCAAACATGAAACAAAACTTTATTAAAGTATAACAGTAAGTAGACTTTCGGTTTTAACTTATAAAGTGTGATTTAAAACAATCCAAAATGTGTTTTAAATGTTTAAATTATGATTCTTTAAATCTGCATATCCCTTATTCTGTCTTCAACCCTAGAGAATAAAAATATAGAGAACTGATATCAGTTAGTTATGAAAGTCATAATCTATTAAGTGCATAAATCGGATACATGTTTAGCCCAAGAAATTCTGAATATTTTGCAATACATGTTACTAATGTTATATTGACTATTTTTTTGGAAATTATTTTAAAGGCTGAATGAATTATTTCTCTTACTTACTGAATAACGACCGTATCTCACTCACTCACCTCTTGTCACATAAGAATTAAAGAGAGATCGAAGAAGATGAGAAACATCAGTTCTGGGCCGGTGAAGGAGATTCGATTAGTTCAGGTACTTAGTTTATATTATGTTAGTTAGAAGTTTCATTGTTTTTTTATTGATTTGAACATTGTAAAGACGATGTATTTTAATATTATGAGTGAATAGATGGTTGTTGAAATTTGTACTTTTGATACTTATTGTTTTCAAATATATAATTTGAGAACAAGGCAGTGTCGCTCGGCTCATCTATGGGGCATAACATTGTAGTGGTATCAAAGCATTAGGTTTCAAAATTCTGGTGGGAAGAATTTCGAATTCTTAGGAATATCATAAGAATATGATAGACTAACGGAATAAATAAACCAATTGCGTGAAGTTGGGAAAACCATATGTACATTCAACAAAGCCCTAATAGTTTAGCGAAGTTGGATGTAGCATGGCTGGCTTCAGCAAGTCTGGAATCAACAAAGGTAAATTAAGCTGGCCAAAATTCGTAAACTGAATTCAGAAAACCTTGATTAACCATAGCTGGATTGAATAGACCTTGTCCTAGCAGATCTAGACATCAACAGAGTTGTCACATTGTTGTACACGATGTGAGAACATAGCATAACCTTATAATTGAGGTGTTTTTCCAAGAAACTTCAAAAACCATAGCCCACAAAGTAGCTAACGCTCTTAATCACAAGAAAATTGGAAAAAATTTTCTAAATCTGTTGAACCATGTCTGCGTGAAAGAGAGTAGGACCAAGATCCTAACTTAACAAAAATCGAAGCTGAAATCAATGAAGGAAAGAGTTTTGGATATCAAATCGACCACAACAGCGTACTTGTAATGTCCGAAAAGTAATCACTGTTCATTAATGATTATTGACTTATAATTTAACGTGATTACGAAAGGGCCAACTGAGACACGATTTAAGAGAATGTGCGGCTATTTATTTTGAATTTCAGAATGTGTTGCCGAAGCAACACCGCACCTGCGCTCAGGAAGACACCGTACCCGCGGTGCATGTCCAGTAGGGTAGCAATTTTTGAAAAACTGAGACCGCACCCGCGGTGAGAAACACGACCGCACCCGCGGTGCAAACAAGACCGCACCCGCGGTCATCGAATTTCAGAAAATGGAAGTGCTGCCGAAGCATGAGCGCCCCCGCGGTCTTGAAGCTACCGCACCCGCGGTGATACGTGTTTTGCGAAAATTGTGACACCTCGTCGAATTCATGCGTGGCTATATATATATCATGAGTCTTTCGAAACTTATCAACCAAAAATCGAGAAAAGGTCTGAGGGAATTTGCTGAAAATCCTTACGCCTTCTACGAGAAATCCGTCCGTCTGATTTTGAATCCGACTTCGGTATTGAGTTCCTATTGACGTAGGCTACAACTAGACGTAAGTTTTTGCTACGTTTTGACATGCTTTGAAATTATCCTATTGTCAGAATTGAATGGAACTCATATATGTTGTTCTTGATATGTTAGACATCGTAGAATCGAAGTCAGACTGAGAAACAGACTGATTATGGAATTGTTATGAATTTTTAGGGTATATTGATTTATACCAGACATATTTGAATTGTGATTGGATTACGGATTGTATTGGATATGGGTTATGGATTGTAACAGTGATTTGAGGATTTTGTATTGACGGGAATATTGAAATTGTACCGTTATGCCGTTGATTTTGATTTAAATCAAGATTGATCAGATTGTTATTGATTTGAAAGGTATATTGACATGAGATTATTGATATTGTCATTGCCAGACAGACTGTGAATTCAGGACTTCGACTGAGCCAGAAACGACGAAAGAAAGGTATAAGTCAATGTGGTATTGGGAGATCGACTTGAGTCGGTTTAGACTTGAGTTTCCCTAAATCACATACTTTACTTTATTGCATTGATATTTGCATTGATTTGATTGATGTACTTGTTCTCTTGAATTATAGACAACAGGTAGTAGATGAGTAATCTTGTGACAGAAGTTCCTGATAGTGGTGGGATCGCCACGGGAACATTGCACGATGTCACAAGATAGTGTAGAAATCTTGGGACGGAAGTGCCTGATAGTGGCGGGATCGCCACGGGTGCATTGCACGATGTCTCAAGATAAGGATATTAGCGATAGAGCTACAGTCCATGACGGTTAGGTTAGGACACCGGATGTTGGTTATATCGAGTAAATAGATTTGGAATTCTTCTATTACGGAATTCGATATAGGAACACCATATTTGGTTATATCGAGCAATAGGATCAGAGTTCCTTCTATTACGGAATTCGATATAGGAACACCACATTTGGAAACCGGGATCCCTAGACTAGGATTGAGTCTAGTCTGAGACGTGGAGTCACGTATATGTTAGACAGTTTTATGATTGATTATGTTTCAGATTTTGATACATATTACTGTTACCTGATTTCATGCTTTATATTCGTTTATATGATTGCATGTTTCGTTGATTTATACTGGGAGTTATTCTCACCGAAGTTATCCTGCTGTTGTCTTGTCTGTATGTGTACATGACAACAGGTGGGACAGGATCAAGGTCCAGGAGATGAGGAAAGATCGTGATTAGAGTGGAGGCTCCGGACTTGGATTAAAAATAGGGTTTGAACACTTGACATTAGTTGTTAAACCTTAGGTTAATTTGAATGCATGCAGTACAGGACTTGTATTGTATTTTATACTAATATGTATATGAGTTTGATTTCACTACGTTCCGCATTTTAAAAAAAAAATTAGACCCTGTTTTTAATTGATTAATTAGTCCCAATTATGATTATGATTACGATTAGCGTCCGGTCCCCACAGTACTCTTGATAAAGATAGACTGTGCATCGCTAACATTGAAAACTTAAGAAAAGAAGTCATTTCAGAAGCATACAAGTCAAAATTTTCATCCATCTTGGAAGCACCAAAATGTACAAGGATCTAAAGAAGAAATTTTTGTGGAGTGGGATGAAGAAAGATGTTGCAAACTTCATCTCTAAGTTCTTCATATGTTAGTAAATTAAATCCGAAAACCAAAGCCGTGTAAATTAATTCAACCGTTAGAAATCCCGTAATGGAAATAGAAGCTATTTCTATGGATTTCGTAGTGGGATTTCTAAAATCACGATAGAACCACGATTGGATATGAGTGATTGTGGATAGTCACTAATTCCACACATTTCCTACCCATACACATGAAATAAAATTTGGACAAATTGGCAGCCCTCTACCGTGGATAATATAGTCAGATTTCATGGATTCCTAGTCAGCATTGTTTCTAACAGATCTGATAATTTCATCGAGATTCTGGAAAAGTTTCCAAGAGGCCAAGGGTATGAAGGTAATGCGTAGCAAAACATAGCATTGATAGGCTGGTGAACAGATTGAGAGATTTATTCAGATTCTCGAGTAAATGTTTGGGGCCATGCGTTAGATTCAGTTCAAACGGGAATGATCACCTACTTTTGGTAGAATACGCCTACAAAAACAACTTCTATAGTAGTTTGGGTATTATGGCTCCTTACGTAGTTCTTTATGGGATAAATTGTTGATCACCAATATATATTGGGATAAAGCGGGAGAAAAGACCATCACAAGACTTGAACTCATTCAAACCACCGTGGATAAAATTAAGATCATTAAAGAATGACTCAAGGTAGTCCATGATCATCAGAAAAGTTGGACAGACCTAAAAAAGATACCATTAGCATTTGAAGTCATGTAAAAAGTAGACATGAAAATCTCTCAGAGAAAGGCATGATTCGATTTGACAAAATCGAAAATTTGAATCCAAGATACAAGGGGCCGTTTGAAATACTAAATAAAGTGGTTACACTAGCTTAGCAATTGGATTTACCACCCAGCTTGTCCAGAACTCATGCAGTTTTCCATGTATAACAGCTAAGGATATACATATCTGATCCAAGCCATGTACTTGAAATGAGACCCCTGGTGGTAAGATAATCTCAAGGAGAACTTGAAGTGCAAAGAAATCCAATTTCTCATAGTTGACACCATGGATCAAGTTTGGAAACGAATGTCTATACCATACGTCAAGGTCCAATGGTCCAACCATATGGACCGTGAAGCTAAATGGTAACTAGAAGAAACATGCGCAAGCAATACCTTTATCTTTTCGAGCAACAAAAAGAGTCAAGTCTTGAGGACAAAAGTTCTCATAAGGAGAGATGGATGTGAGATCCCCAATTTCAGCAAGGCTAAGTATCTCCAATTTCAGCAGAATATATCATCATGAAAATTTTCAGTGACCATTTCAGCAGCCAAGTTTCAGCAGATCATTCCAATTGTAACGCCCCGAAAATTTAAAGGTCTATGCGAACCACATGCATACAAGTTATTAAATTCCTTGTATATTTTTATTAATTGTTTTAATTACATTAATTAATTATATTGTGCATATTGACATGTTTAAAATATATTTTTCTACATGGTTGTATTAAAATGTATTTTAAAGGTTATTCGAGTTACGATCGAGGAATTAAGACCGAATGCTGAGAAAAGAAAATGTTTTTATTGGTTAATTTTTTATAATTATTTAAAATATGATTGATGCTTTTTATTACTTTTTTTGAAAATAATGAGTTTTGAGGTGATTTTATACACCGAGACGTAATTTTTATCAGTGTTAGATTTTCAACAAAAATACGAATGTTTTGGCAACCGGCTAACAAATTCACAAAGTTTATTAGACAACATATTTTAATTAAACATTAATGGGCTAAATGGGCTTAATTAATATTGACCTAAGCTAGCAATTAGAGTTTGGTTAGGATTTTAGCAATATTTAAAGTGCTAATCACGCCCATTAAACCATACAACCACACGCCCCACTTCCCCAACAATTTACAAATTCTCAACCAACAAAATCACACGGCACACACTAGGAAAATTTAAGAAAAAGCTTCGAAATTTCAAGGGATGGTGCCTAGAGGGGCTGGTCAGGACGGGCTTGGTGGTGGCTCGGCTGGAAGTGTTCTAGTTGGGTTAGGAGTCCTAGATATGCTAGGAGACTCACATACACACATGTATGCAATCTGGTGTGGGGGCAGAAGCGTTCTGAGCAAGCTAGGGCTGGTTCCATGTGCTGGGGTTGGTCAGTAGGGTTCCTATGTGGGTTGGCTCGGTTTTGGCTTGAGGTGGCTCGACCATGGCTCGAGTATTTTAGGAGATGGCTCGGTATGTCCTTACATGTGTCAAAAATGAGATTTTAAAGATTAAAATTGGAACCATGGGTCCACGGGTATGGTTCATAGCTCACAAGGGTATTTTAGGTAATAAAAATGTTATGTTTAAAATTTGAGATCAAAATAATGAGTTTTAATTTATTCGGAATTTAATCGCCTCACGAAACGTTAATTAAAGAATTAATTAAAATACCTAGATTTAGGCTGAATAAAATCATGTAAAATTATATATAAGCTCAAATAATTATTAAAAGTCTAATTTTTAAATATGAGAATTTTATATTAAAGTTTGATTTAATTCGAGATTAAAATGTATTGATATGTTATATTTAAAGATTAAATTAAAAGTCCTTGATTTATGCTAAATAAAAATATGAGAAAATTCATATAAGCTTAAATAATTATTTGGTACATGTTAGAGTCAATGAAATTAAGAAAATGTCAAAAATGTGAAATTTTACGTCTAGGGGTAAAACGATAATTTTACATCCGAAAATTAGTAACCGTCATGGCAGTGCTCTGAATGCTGTTTTGTACGTCAAAATGTTTATTTTAATTTTTTATGGAATTTTATGATGAAACGATAACGTTAAAAGATATGTTGCATGCTTGTTTTTTTTTTAAAAAAAATGAGATTAAATGCATGATTTTTATAAAGAGATGAAAATGTGAAACATTAGAGGAGTTGAAGTAATTGTGAATATTATGATGATATGATGATATGAATGGGGATATCGTGAGAGAAAGGCCCCAGAGGGAGCTCATTTACGAGATAAGGCCCCAGAGGGAGCCCATTCGTGGGAGAAAGCCCCAGAGAGAGCCCGTCTATGGGAAAAGGCCCAAGAGAGAGCCCGACAATCGTATTTCCATATCATGATAATAGGCCAAGCCTCAGTTAACGGGTGAGAGTGTCGCTGATGTCCCCGCCGCCCAGTACCGTGATTACATGATAGATGGATCCATCGACCTTATGATGATACGAAAGTCACAATTAACAATTTCAAACCTCAACTGAAATTTTATTAAGTATATTACAGGGGGCCTTCTGTTTTTACTTGTGAAATGTGATTTCAAACCAACCATAATTTATTTTATATGTTTAAAGTATGATTCTTGAAAGTTGCATGTTTGAAGCATTGAAATTCATGAACAAATGATAAAAAAAAAATATTCTGAACTTGTGTGATTCTTTTTATTTATGATTCTAGCCTCACTCCTTGGATAATAAAATATAGAAGAATGATATTAGTTAGTCATGACTTTCATACACTTTTCAATGCATAATTTGACTTATTTAGCTAAAAAAGTATAAATATTTTTCAATACATGTTAATAATTTATATTCGATATTTTGTTCAAAATGATATTCAAAGCTGAGAGGATTATTTCTCCCACTTACTGAGTGAAGATCGTATAACTCACCTCTTCTTAAGCAAGAATGAAAGACAGGTTGAAGAAGACGAGAAAGCCTAGTTCTGGGCTGGTGAAGGAGATTCGATTGATTATGTTGCTTAGTTTATAATATGTTAGTCCCCAGCATTTGTTAGAAATTTCGGTTTTTTTCTATTGATTTAAACATTGAAAAGATAATGTATTTTGATATTATATATGAATATACTGGTTTATGAAATTTTTACTCCCGACGCTTTTTGTTTTTTGAATTTGTAATTTGAGAACAACTTCGATGTCACTCGCCTCGAGTTTGGGCGTGGCTCGAAGAATCTGAGATCATTGCTCTGTCCGAAAGTGGCTGATGCCGACCAACCTATGGAGATTTAGTTCTTGTCCAGAACTCCCATAAAATAAAATCTCATAGGATGATTAACTTACCTAAAATGAGGAGGTGCTCGATTCCCAATAGGAGGGAATTGATACTAGGAATCATCAAAATAGATAACCCTCGAAATACAAGATTTCATTTTCTCTTTATATGTACTGTTAGGATCGATTGAGAGGTTGAGAGGTGTTTAGAAGGGGGAGTTTGAATAAACACTCACGATTTTATAATCTTTTCGAATGAAGTGTCAGTTATGTGATGAACCGAAACTAGGAATCTTGTCAGTCAATGACAATCAGTTTAACTTATAACAGTTGCAGAAATAAACTGACTGAAAGATAGAATAAATAACTGAAGTAATAACACGAACATTTATGGATGTTTGGAGAATGAAATAATTCTTACGTCACCCTTTCTATCACAAGGATAGGATATACACTAAAAGACTTTGATAGTTACAAGACTTGTACAGACTCACTTCAGTTTGGACTTAACAATGTCAAAACTGAAACTCTTAGTTTACTAAATATCTATAAGTTATTTGACTGAACTTAGCACAACTGATCTAGTTAAGATCAAAATAAACAATACAACGATTTGTGCTTATAAGCTCAAAAGGTATCCTCAAATGCTACGAATAAATCAGATAAGTGTGAACTTTTTTATTCTTGAGTACGAGCTATAAATTCAGCAGGGTAACAATAAGCTTGAAAATAAATATATCGATTGGGGTGCTTGCTCAACTGCTCTTCTCACCTATATATGGGCTTCTTTTCAACAGTAACATTAAATATAATTTGAATCATTATATCCGTTGATTGCCACGTCAATATTCTTCTGACATTCGTACAATGTAAGCTCTGAAATGCGGCGTTTCACTATGAGTTGCAGTCTGCTTTGTACTGTTGTCGGTTGAATGTCATTTTCAACTGATGATATGTACAGCTGAATGATCAGCTGATAAGCTCACAACTGAATATGTCAGCTGATCAGTTTTCCAACTGATCAGTCAGTTGTCTTTTATAGTTCAGTTCAACTGGTTTCAGTTGCCTTTGATACACTGCATATTAATCTTAAGTTAGGCAACTGTCAGTTGATTTGAGTAGTTCAGTTACTACAGTTTACTTGATCAGTTAGTTCGATAAATTCATCACTTAGTTTTGTCAAACGACTGAAGTTAAGTTTCAAAAATTTCCCCATTTTTGGTGTTTGACAAAACTTGTAAATTATGAACTGATCAACTGAACTCAAAAAATATTCTTCGAATTCATTGTATATAAAATAATTCTTTTAATATACTGATTCGTACAAAGAATGAAAGAATAAATAATTCCTGTTAAAGTCCTCAACTGAACTTTATTTCTTCTTCTTTCCTTTGTCTTCTTCTTTCTGATATTTTATTTCTCCTATTTCCCTCTTTTTGTCAAACTCATCAACCTTTCTTGACAAATTCCGCACATCTGAAGAGAGATTAGAAACTGTATTCATTAGGATATCTTGGAGTAAATCCATTCGTTTTGAGACTTTACTTTCCAGATATTCTAGACGTCTTGTCACTAAAGCTTGCGTCTAGAATGAGCTTCAGTTGAAACTCTGTCTTTGCAAAGCTCTTCAATCTGAAAGAATTAAGAAGAAACCTCTTTCTGGATTTGCTTCACTTTACCCATGGTATTATCCTTAATAGAATCAATCCTCATTGTGTGCAACTTTGCAAGAATTGTGTTGATCGGATGTCAGAAATGGAGGTCATTGTACCGACAAGGTTGGTCTGAATATTTGTAATTTCTTCAAACAGAGACTCAGTTTCTATCGTAATGCCTAGAGACATGGCTCCAGAAGTTTCTGGTTGTTATCTGTACTCTTCATCGAAAATGACCAATTCCCTTTCAGTTGTTTCAGTTGTAGTGTTGACCATTTCTGAAGTCTCTTCTAGTAAGACTTCCTCCTGATGAGTTTGTGGACAAGAATTTGGATCAGTGGCAGGGTCTGATGATGCTTCAAGCGGATGATCAGTTGAGACATCAGTTATTTCTAGGATAGACTGCTCAACTGATGTTTCTGTTGGCTGAATGATAGAAGGCTGATCAGCTGGCACTTCTTCAGTTGCAACTGAGTGCAGCTAAGCCTCTTCAGTTTCTTCAAAAACTTGTTCAGTCAAGGCGGATGACTGAACTGCTTCTTCAGTTAGTTCCAAAACTGCCTGTTCAGTCACAACAATTGATTGAACTGGCTCTTCAGTTCTCAAAATTTCTTGTTCAATTGTGGAGGGCAACTGAACTGGTTCTTCAGTTCTGAAAATTACTGGTTCTTCAGTTGTCAAAATCTCTTGTTCAGTTGTGGAGTGCAACTCGGCCTATTCTTCAAAGCTGACAGCTTGAACTGGTGGTTCTTTAGTCATGAAAACATCTTCAACTGATCTTCATGTTTCAAGCTGAATATCAGAAGTTACTGATTTGATGACCTCATCTAGATTTGCCAATAATAATTCAGCTTTTGAATAAAGTATTGAATCAGCAGTTGAAGATGGTGTAGGTTGAGCAACTGATGTGGAAGGTTCATGTGGGGACCCGGGCTCTAACTCTATTCTTTTGGGATTTAATTGGATCTTTGTTCGAAAATGTGGGTCAAAAATTTTGCTTTTAACTTTAATTCAAATGTATCAACTAAAGCATAACATATCTCGATAGAAATTAAACAACGTAATGTACATACTAGTCTGTTCGTACAAACATACACTAGTGTTCAAATGACAACTACAAACATAGGTAGTACAAGTTTCATAAGAAAACACTAGTAATCTGCAATGCCCGAGATCTCCACGCTATCATCATCTCTCATCTAGCTCGTGACCCCGATCCTGCCCCACCTGTTGCCATGCACACATACAGACACGACAACAGCCGGATAACTCCGGTGAGAACATATCCCAGTATAAAACATGGATGCATGCAATGTAATAAATCATGTACAAATGCATAACATAAATCAAGTAACATGAATATAAATCTAAACATGTAGTAGAATACAAATCTGTATTCAACATTCAAATCTTGACTCGACTCTTTTCTAATCTAGGGATCCCGGTTTGAATAAGACGGTCTGTTACCTACCCAACCACTCGGGGCAACGGTACGTCTTATTCCTAGACTTCGGTCAACTCTGTATCGAGGGTCTACACATATAGCAAATCTGCTCCTATGCGTCGATACACCGAAACGTCTAGTTTTGGCAAGTCTGCCAATCTCTCCTATCTCAGGACTCGAATATAAATCAATAAACAAGGCATTACATAATCAAATGTAATAACAATCTAGTATGTGATTTAGGGAAACTCGTATCAAATCTGAATCGAGTTGTGCAATCCCGTGACCACATGAATTATACCTTTCTTGTCGAATCGTCGGTCGAAGTCTCAAAGTCGGAATGTCAACTCTGTCAAGATTAATCTGAAATGGGATAATGAATGTGCTATATATATCAAAACACAATTCAACCATCTTGTACAACTCAAGAATCACATTCGGTATAAAATCGACGGCATAACGACGTATTTCTTCGATACCGATAATACAATCTCACTACAACAATATCATAATCAATCCCAACAACTCATGATCTCATCAACACCTCAATATATAGGCTGAATCTGTACAATCATAACATAACACATGCTGAAATTCGAAACAATAGCATACGGTATCTGAAAATCAATCCGGTAACGTTTCTACGATGCTCATAATATCAAGAACACATTTCTCAACTCAAAACATAATTTCCCCAACATATGAATTTCGAATCATGCTGGAATTATATAAAACTTACATCCTTTCGTAGCCAACGATGCAAGGATCACAAATCTTAACTCGGAATATAAATCGGATGGCTAAATCATTCAAACTCTCAAGTTAAAGATCAAAAGAATGAAACTTTCCTCCCAAGGTGCTCTCGGTTCTGCTGATGGGAAATGAAGGGATGAAGTGTCAATGCAAGGTATTTATATAGCATGCCATGTGTCATCACGAAATTCAAAAGTGGCAATCTCGCATGCAGACCGCGGGTGCGGTAGTTCAGGAGCGCGGGTGCGCTGTGCTCACGGCGACATTTTATTTCCTGAAATTCAATGACCGCGGGTGCGGTCCTTACATGACCGCGGGTGCGGTCTCACACCGCGGGTGCGGTCGCGCTACCACCGTGGGTGCGGTGTCTCTTCGCAAAATTCCACTAATTTCTGTCACCTACACCGCGGGGGCGGTAGTCTTAGCACCGCAGGTGCGGTGTGGCTTCGGCCATGCCTTCAAAATTCTCATTTAAATGTCATGTATTCTTACCTCTATGAGTCTAGCATCAATGGAAACTGATAATTCTCGAGCCTTACATTTCTCCCCCTCTTAGACAAGAGTTCGTCCTCGAACTCATAAGCAAATAATCATGCAAGTATATACAAAATTGTAAAGTTAACACGGGAAGAAAGACTCACATCATACAAATAGCTCGGGATGCTTCTGTCTCATTTCAGACTCTGTCTCCCAAGTTGCTTCCTCGATGCCATGACGACTCCATTGAATCTTCACTAACGGAATAGTATTCGTCCTGAGCTTCTTTTCTTTCCGATCAAGAATCTGTATCGGTCTTTTAACGTAGCTCAAGGTCTGATCTAGCTCGGCTTCGTCAGGTTGAATGACATGAGAATCATCTGGCATATATCTGCGCAACATCGACACGTGAAAAACATCGTGAATGCCGGATAATGAAGGAGAAAGAGCAAGTCTGTACGCTCGATCGCCAATCTTCTCAAGGATTTCATACGGACCGACGTATCTAGGAGACAACTTTCCTCGCTTGCCAAATCTGACAACGCCTCTGAAAGGTGAAATTTTCAAAAACACTCTGTCTCCCTGCTCAAATACTAACGGTCTACGTCTGATATTGGCGTATTTCGCTTGCCTATCCTGTGCCGTCTTCATTCTCTTCTGAATGATTTTCACTTTCTTAGTCATTTCCCGAATCATATCAGGCCCTAACTCTGGTACCTCAGAGATATCATCCCAGTACAACGGAGATCGGCACTTCTTTCCGTATAAAGCTTCGAACGGTGCCATCTCTATGCTCGTCTGATAGCTGTTGTTGTATGAAAACTCACACAACGGCAATGAATCTTGCCAACTAGTACCAAAGTCTAGTACTACAGCTCTCAGCATATCCTCTAAAGTCTGGATAGTCCGCTCTGACTGTCCGTCTGTTTGGGGATGATAAGCAGTGCTCAGGTGTAAAGTCGTACCTAAAGCCTGCTGCAAGCTGTGCCAAAAATGAGAAGTGAATCGTGGATCACGATCTGATACGATCGACTTCGGCACACCGTGCAATCTGACGACCTCTCTGACATACAACTCTGCCATCTGATCGTGTCGATAGGTCATTCTGTATGGAATGAAGCAAGCTGATTTGGTCAGTCTGTCTATCACAACCCAAATCGCGTCACAGCCCCGCGAAGATCGAGGTAACTTCGTCACGAAATCCATGGAAATGTGGTCCCATTTCCATTCAGGAACAGACAAACTCTGAAGTAAACCTCCGGGTTTCTTCCTTTCTGCCTTCACCTGTTGGCAATTCAGACATCTAGACACAAATTCTGCAATATCTGTCTTCATCTGCTTCCACCAGAATTGTGTCTTCAAGTCGTTGTACATCTTCCTGCCACCAGGATGAATACTGAACCGACTACAATGTGCCTCTGACATGATCTGTCGTCTCAAGTCTGAAACATCTGGCACCACTAGACGGTTATTCACATATAGAATGGAATCTCTAACCTGATATTCTGAGATATGACCAGCTCTGACCATATCAATCGATCTCTGAACGCTCGGATCAGTTCTCTGCGCTTCCTTGATCCTCAAAATCAAATCTGGCTCACTTTGAATCGCAGCAAGTCGCAACGGTCTACTTTCTGTATCAAATGTCAATCCCGACAAGCAACAATCTTCTACTAAATTTGATACACCTACCGTCGACAAGGAAAGAGCACATACCTTTCGACTCAAGGCGTCTGCTGCTGCATTCCACTTTCCTGGATGGTACTTGATCTCGCAATCAAAATCTTTCAGCAGATCAAGCCATCGTCGCTGCCTCATGTTCAATTCTGACTGAGAAAAGAGATATTTCAGGCTCTTATGATCGGAATAGATCTCAAATTTCTCGCCATACAGATAATGACGCCAGATCTTCAGTGCAAAGACAATCGCCGCCAATTCAAGATCATGAATCGGGTAACGAGTCTCGTGCGGCTTTAGCTGTCTAGAGGCGTATGCTATCACGTGTCCACGCTGCATAAGAACACATCCCAACCCTCTGTGAGATGCATCACAATATACAACGAACTCACCTGTACCTGAAGGAATCGTTAAGATAGGCGCACTAGTCAGCCTCTTCTTCAACTCTACAAAACTGGCTTCACAATCTTCAGACCACACAAACGGCATGTTCTTCTGTGTCAACTGGGTAATCGGCTTCGCTATACTGGAGAAGTCTCGAATAAAACGACGATAATACCCGGCTAGACCCATGAAACTGCGTATCTCTGGCACAGAAGTCGGTCTCGGCCAACTGATCACAGCCTCAACTTTACTCGGATCGACCGCAATACCATCTCCAGATATAATATGCCCCAAGAAGACAACCTGTCGCAACCAGAATTCACACTTGGACAGTTTAGCATACAACCGCTCATTCCTCAAAGTCTTCAATACAATCCTCAGGTGATCTGCATGCTCAGTCAAACTCTTCGAATACACCAAAATGTCGTCAATAAACACAATCACAAAATCATCTAAATATCTCTGAAAAATGCGGTTCATCAAACTCATAAACACCGCAGGTGCATTCGTCAAACCGAAAGGCATAACGACAAACTCGTAATGTCCATACCTGGTTCGGAATGCAGTCTTCGGTATATCAATATCTCTAACTCGGAGTTGATGATACCCTGATCTCAAATCAATCTTCGAATATACCGAAGATCCCTGTAGTTGATCAAACAGATCGTCGATGCGAGGCAAAGGATACTTGTTCTTCACGGTCGTCTTGTTCAACTGCCTATAATCAATACACAATCGCATCGAACCATCTTTCTTTCGAACGAATAGCACCGGAGCACCCCAAGGCGATACACTCGGTCTAATGTACCCCTTGGACAGAAGATCCTCCAACTGTGCTTTCAACTCTTTCAGCTCTATCGGTGCCATCCTATACGGAGCTCTCGAAATAGGAACACTGCCTGGCACAAGATCAATGCTGAAATCAACCTCTCGCACCGGAGGCAACCCTGGAATCTCGTCAGGAAAAACATCTGCAAACTCGCAAACCACTGGCAAATCTGCCAATGCTGGGCTCGACTTCAGTAGATCTACTGAATATACGAGGAAGCCCTCTGCTCCTCTCTGAAGCAATCTACTCATAGTCAGAGCAGATACTAAGGGAATCCGAGATCTGGAACCCTTGCCGTAGAATTTCCACTCATCTGTCATCTCGGGTCTGAATCTGACAATCTTGTGGAAACAATCTACAGTGGCCCTGTACTTGGTCAACATGTCTATACCAACTATACAATCAAAATCAGCTAAACCAAGTACTACACAATCAAGATCAATCTCATGCCCCTCGAACTGAAGCATACAGTGTCTAACAGTAGTCACAGATATCAAACCACTTCCCAACGGAGAAGCTATAGACACTACTGTCGACATCGACTCAACAGGTAATGCATGTCTCAATGCAAATGTTCAGATATGAATGTATGAGATGCCCCTGTGTCAATCAACACATATGCAGGATAACCACAAAGGAAACAATTACCTGCAATGACGTCATCTGGCGCCTCCTGCGCCTGCTCCTCTGTCAGGGCAAAAACACGTGCCTGCTGTCTGGGAGGCTGACTCACCGTCTGACTACCTCCTGGCCTCTGCTGGGTCTGTGTGGAGGGTGGCTGAAAGGAGTGTACAGAAGGTGCCTGTCTTTCCATCTGTGGCGCTGGTGCTGATGATCCTGTGCTCTGGAATCGTGATGCACCTCTCTGGGGACAAACTCTGGCGAAGTGTCCCTGTTGCCTACAGATGTTGCAGCGTCCCATAACTCCTTGACACTGCTCCGTCGCATGTCGTCCTCCGCACGAACCACAGTATGCGCCACTATAATCTGACCCCTGACCTCTCTGTAGGGATCCACTCGAACTCGATGAACTGCTTCCGGATTTCTTAAATTGCTTGCCCTTAGCTTTCAAAAATTCCTTCTTGCCACTACTACTAGCTCCACTATCGAAACGAGGAGGAGGTGGTGGAAACTGCACGGTCGTAGGCTGTGGCGGTCTCTGCCCCTGAACACCATAGGAAGCTCCTCGCTGCCTGATCAAGCCGGCCTCTGCTCCCTTAGCTCGGTTCAGTGCCTCTGAAAAAGTGTTAGGCCGTCCCGTGTTCACCAAGGTAAAGACGTCAGGGTTCAGCCCGTTGATGAACTGATCAGCCACTGCCTCGTCGTTCCCAGCTACATGAGGTGCAAATCGTAGCAAGGCAGAAAATTTAGCAACATACTCCTCGATGTTCCACTGTCCCTGCTTCAAATTTGCAAATTCAGCTCCCTTATCTTTCCGGTAGGAGACGGGGAAGAATCGCTGATAGAACTCATCTTTGAAGACTTTCCACGTGATGTCAATGCCTCGGTGCTCCAAGGCTCTCTTCGTCGTCAACCACCAGCTCTTGGCAACCTCCTGCATCTGATGCCCTATCAGCTTCACACGTCGCTCATCAGTATATGCCAATGACTCAAACAACATCTCGATATCATCCAACCAGCTTTCGCACTCTACTGCACTCTCTGTGCCCTTCAGGGTAGGCGGATGGAAAGACTGGAATTTTTTCAATAAAGTCTCCACCGGCGTAGCGGTGACATCCATCTGTGCACCTGATGTGCTACCCTGCTCTGGCTGTGGCACTCGTCTAGGCGGCATAAATCTGATTATCAAACCGATTAGTACATAATCAATATCATCTGTCTCAGCCCTCCTCTGATCATATACCTCTGATCCAGAATCGGTTCTGATTCAGGCTTGAAATGCTGTAAATCAATTCAGATAATACAACAACATATAATAGGGAAAGCAATAATCATGCTAGCATCTCAAAAGCAAGGAAGATGACTCGATCTATCCCGCTTATTCTATTCTATCTCAGTCTACAGAACCTACTGCTCTGATACCACCTGTTGTGGGGACCCGGGCTCTAACTCTATTCTTTTGGAATTTAATTGGATCTTTGTTCGAAAATGTGGGTCAAAAATTTTGCTTTTAACTTTAATTCAAATGTATTAACTAAAGCATAACATATCTCGATAGAAATTAAACAACGTAATGTACATACTAGTCTGTTCGTACAAACATACACTAGTGTTCAAATGACAACTACAAACATAGGTAGTACAAGTTTCATAAGAAAACACTAGTAATCTGCAATGCCCGAGATCTCCACGCTATCATCATCTCTCATCTAGCTCGTGACCCCGATCCTGTCCCACCTGTTGCCATGCACACATACAGACACGACAACAGCCGGATAACTCCGGTGAGAACATATCCCAGTATAAAACATGGATGCATGCAATGTAATAAATCATGTACAAATGCATAACATAAATCAAGTAACATGAATATAAATCTAAACATGTAGTAGAATACAAATCTGTATTCAACATTCAAATCTTGACTCGACTCTTTTCTAATCTAGGGATCCCGGTTTGAATAAGACGGTCTGTTACCTACCCAACCACTCGGGGCAACGGTACGTCTTATTCCTAGACTTCGGTCAACTCTGTATCGAGGGTCTACACATATAGCAAATCTGCTCCTATGCGTCGATACACCGAAACGTCTAGTTTTGGCAAGTCTGCCAATCTCTCCTATCTCAGGACTCGAATATAAATCAATAAACAAGGCATTACATAATCAAATGTAATAACAATCTAGTATGTGATTTAGGGAAACTCGTATCAAATCTGAATCGAGTTGTGCAATCCCGTGACCACATGAATTATACCTTTCTTGTCGAATCGTCGGTCGAAGTCTCAAAGTCGGAATGTCAACTCTGTCAAGATTAATCTGAAATGGGATAATGAATGTGCTATATATATCAAAACACAATTCAACCATCTTGTACAACTCAAGAATCACATTCGGTATAAAATCGACGGCATAACGACGTATTTCTTCGATACCGATAATACAATCTCACTACAACAATATCATAATCAATCCCAACAACTCATGATCTCATCAACACCTCAATATATAGGCTGAATCTGTACAATCATAACATAACACATGCTGAAATTCGAAACAATAGCATACGGTATCTGAAAATCAATCCGGTAACGTTTCTACGATGCTCATAATATCAAGAACACATTTCTCAACTCAAAACATAATTTCCCCAACATATGAATTTCGAATCATGCTGGAATTATATAAAACTTACATCCTTTCGTAGCCAACGATGCAAGGATCACAAATCTTAACTCGGAATATAAATCGGATGGCTAAATCATTCAAACTCTCAAGTTAAAGATCAAAAGAATGAAACTTTCCTCCCAAGGTGCTCTCGGTTCTGCTGATGGGAAATGAAGGGATGAAGTGTCAATGCAAGGTATTTATATAGCATGCCATGTGTCATCACGAAATTCAAAAGTGGCAATCTCGCATGCAGACCGCGGGTGCGGTAGTTCAGGAGCGCGGGTGCGCTGTGCTCACGGCGACATTTTATTTCCTGAAATTCAATGACCGCGGGTGCGGTCCTTACATGACCGCGGGTGCGGTCTCACACCGCGGGTGCGGTCGCGCTACCACCGTGGGTGCGGTGTCTCTTCGCAAAATTCCACTAATTTCTGTCACCTACACCGCGGGGGCGGTAGTCTTAGCACCGCAGGTGCGGTGTGGCTTCGGCCATGCCTTCAAAATTCTCATTTAAATGTCATGTATTCTTACCTCTATGAGTCTAGCATCAATGGAAACTGATAATTCTCGAGCCTTACAGTTCAGTTTCCTGTTGAGTAGTTTCAGTAGCTGAGTCTTTGGGTGGCTTTTGAACTGACTGTTCAGCTGGCTCGTCTGATGATAATTCTTGGGAGGCCGCTGGAATGATCAGTTCTTGACCCATTAACCTGTTTTTTATTTTCATTTGTAAAGAAAGAAGATTTGAGTCCAGTTGATTATGCATAGCTGTATCATTGAATGCAGTTGGACTGGTAGGATCAAAATTCAGTCATAGTTCAACAACTATCTTTTGTAGCTTCTTAGCTATCAGTTGATTGAAAAAATAATACTTTCTCTCTAGAGCCTGAACAATTGTAGAAGCCTTGACTTCCCTTAGAACAACAGTCTCCAGATCAATAAATTTCTTCAGTTTAGACTTCTTCTGAAGTTGTTTGGCAAAGACTTAAATCCTGAACTTCACCCATTCATTGTAGGCTTTGAGCTTGTTCTCTGCAGATTAATTGATCTCTTGCAAAATAAGATCAATGTGAGTTTGGATAGCATTGGTTGGCCTGGGTTTTTCTTGCAATTTGCCTTTGCCTTTAGAGTCAGTCAGGGCATGAGGAATGCTCAACCCTGATGTAGTTGCATCAATATTTTCTTTGATCACTATTCCCTTAGGTCTAGAAGTAGGTAGGGAAGTGTAGCCAGTAATAGTGATCAATGGAGCCTTAAATCTAGCAAGCTTCTTCTTGTCACCAGATTCAGTGACTTTCTTCTTCGGTAGAATGGTAGATAGAGGTAACTGATCCTCAGTTGAGGGTTCAGTTGGAACAGCTTTCAGTAGGATAGCATTGATAGGCTGTTGAGCCCCGGACTGCATCAATCTTTCAGTTGGAATGGTCCCAACTGAAACAGTAGGCTTTGTCTTCAAGGTTCGTGGCTTCTTGACGACCTTGGGCGATGGAGTCTTTTCTGAGTCAGTTTCACTGACAATCAGTTTGCGCTTAAGCACCTTCTTTTTTGAGTCTCCTTCCGTGCTTTCTTAACTGATTTGGGAGCTTCTTCCATCCCAATCTCCTTCTTCACTTGAATAAACTTCTGAGGAGTCATATCCAGTTTCTTCTCGAGTGGCTGGACATTTTTAGCATTGAAGATTTTTAGTTTCGATGATCTCTCAGAATCATCAGTCACCATCCGCTTGACCTTCAGCAAATAGCTGAGATGTACCGCAAAGCCCTTTGATTGTTTGGAAGACTGAAACATGTTCCTCAAGATGTTGAAAATAATATTCTTCCAGTTCATCTTTCTTTCAGCCATGATTGCAGTCATAGCATGAAATTTCTCCAAAGTGAGGGCAGCAAAGAATCCTGCCTTTTCCAAGAGCCCCTTCACTACAATATCTGCCAACAGTTGCACCTCTGGCTTCAGTTCCTTCTTGGGATCGGAAACTTTGATTTTTCGATCATCAGCAGAGAGTAGGGTTTGCATCTCTTCAACGTCAAATGCCTTGACTTCAGAAAGGTTAACTAGTCCATCAGTAGGCAGTTGAAATAGGTTGCAGAAGAAGTCATCTTCAATGATCAGCAACTGACCATTTAAGTAGTTGCGATACTGCCTTCTTTAGTGACATAGCCGCTGGCAAAGAGATCTTTGATCTCTTTGGGATAGATTTCTTGAGATTACAACCCCAAAAATTGTTTCAGACCGGCTGCTTGCAGTTTCAGAAAAACATTCTTGACTCTTTCGTCTTTTACAGTCAAGACAGAATCAAATTCGATCGCCATAGTGTTCATGACATGAGCTAGGATCTGGTTTGCCATTTGATTGAGTGAAATCTGCGAAAAAGAGTATGCTTGAGTAGAAGTTTGCTCTGAATGCTTGAATGTGCGCATAAGAAGAAAAACTGAATTGGAGCGGGTATAGTACTGATGTAAGTGACTGTTCAAATTTTTGGACACGTGTCAGTCCAGGAAAATTTGAATTTAAAATGTGTGTACATGTGATAAAGACATGTGTAGAATATGAATGGATTATGTGGGTCCATGTTTCAAAATATTGCTCAATGAAAGACAGCAATTAATGCTTCGACAAACAGTCACATCATTTAATATAGAATATTATTCGAATTATCAGTTAACATATTTGAGAAGATCAGTTGGACCAGCAACTGAGTGACCAGTTGAAAACTTAATCAGTTCAGTTGAAGACCAACTGACTATTTTCTTCTCAGTTAACTTTTTGTTCGATATTCTCCCTCAATAAATGCATGTAACTAAAAGTAAGGGTAAGAGAAACTTAGTCTGAATTAGTTAAGGTCAGATGACTCTTTGTCTTCTTCCTGTCTCTTCAAGTCTTGTCTATAAATAAGATCGTTGTCATTTGGTAATGTCATCTGAACTCCAATGGATTGTGAAAGCAGCACACATGTCCCTCATCCTTCATGGACGCCTCAACATATCCAGGGATTTAAAAGTGACCCTGAAGAATACGTCTTTAGAGAGGTTATGTCCATTTGGACTACCGCTCACTATATTCAATCAATCAATGATGGAGAGTTCCCTGCTTCTACTAAGTAGAGATCACTTGCAAGGAAGCTTAAGAGACGTGCACATGTTGATCATATATCTGAGCTAGTCAAGGATGATGTACTAATCCAGATGATGCAGTTGAAGGAATGGCACTTGCTTCAAAGAATTGAAAATGCCGAAGTCTTCAAAAATATTAAGAGTCATGACTTGAATAATTTGTTGATGTTATGGCAAGATGCCGTAGGGAGTGGACTGAGTGATGTAGTATGGTATCGATTTTATTCTCAATAAAATCTTGATTTGTATCACTGTTGTTGTCTTTTTATCTTTCTGCAAAACTTAAATTTCATCAGTTGACAAATATTTAACAAACTGAATACAAGAACTGATAAATGACTAACTGACATCAGTTGACATACAATTAACAAACTGAACATAATAACTGATAAATGATTAACTGACACCAGTTGACATACAGTTAACAAACTGAACATAATAATTGATAAATGATTAACTGACATCAGTTGACATGCATTTAAAAAAAATGACAAACTGAATGAACGACAACTGACAAAGCATCATTAAAACTGATTAAGATAAATCAATTAAACCAAGTATATTATGAAAGTGAGAAAACTTAGTCTCTGGCAATGGTTTGGTGAAGATGTCAGCAGCTTGTTGTTCAGTTGACACATTTTCCAGTCTGATAGCTTTCTTCAGAGCATGATCTCTGATGAAGTGATGCCTGACATCAATGTGCTTGGTCCTTGAGTGAAGAACTGGATTATAAGTTATTGCAATCATGCTCGTATTATCACAAAATATGAAAGATTATTTAGCATAAACTCCATAATCTTTCAGTTGTTGCTGAATCCAGAGCAGTTGGGCACAACAACTTCCAGCAGCAAGGTATTCTGCTTCAGTTGTGGAAGTAGCTATGATGTTTTCTTCTTATTGAACCACGAGATCAGTCTGTCTCCTAGAAACTGACATGATCCACTGGTGCTTTTACGATCTAGCTTACATCCTGCATAATCTGCATCTGAATATCCAACTAATTGAAAGAAGAGTCTTTAGCGTATCATAATCCCACATTTTGAGTGCCTTTTATATATTTTAAAATTCTTTTGGCAAAAGTTAAATGCGGTTGTTTAGGGTTTGCTTGAAATCTAGCACACATGCAAACATCAAACACAATATCAGGACGACTAGCAGTTAGGTACAATAATGAACATATTAAACCTCTGTAGAGTGTCGTCACAACTGATATTCCCCCTTGATCATTGTCCAGTTTGACTGATGAACTCATGGGAGTTCTTGCAGCTGAGCATATTTTCATGCCAAATTTCTTGAGCAATTTCTTCGTATGTTTGGTCTGAATGATAAAAATACCAACGTCCAGTTGCTTCACTTGCAGTCCGAGAAAGAATGTCAGTTCACCCATCATGCTCATCTCAAATTTTTCCTACATTAACTTAGCAAATTTCTCACATAATTTGGGGTTAACTGACCCAAATACAATAACATCGACATAAATTTGCACAAGTAAAATATGATCATTTTTAGAAAATTTGAACAAGGTCTTGTCAACTCATCCAACAGTAAAATCATGATCAGTCAAGAATTTTGAAAGTGTCTCATA
Source organism: Primulina eburnea (assembly GCF_022965805.1). Lineage (NCBI taxonomy): Eukaryota > Viridiplantae > Streptophyta > Magnoliopsida > Lamiales > Gesneriaceae > Primulina > Primulina eburnea. The sequence goes on along the minus strand of NC_133104.1, from coordinate 36,028,160 downwards.
CCAAGCTCTTGGAGCCTGTTTAAGACCATATAAAGCTTTGTTCAAATGATAGACATGATCAGGAAAAGAGTGATTGATAATATTTGAAGGTTGTTCAACATAAAATTTTTCTTGCAACTGACCATTCAGAAATTAACTTTTTACATCCATTTGATAGACTTTGAAGTTCTTGAATGATGCATAGGCAAGGAACATTATGATTGCTTCTAGTCTTGCGTTTCATCATAGTCAATTCCTTCTTCCTGCCTATATCCTTGAGCTCCAAGTCTTGCTTTGTTGCGTGCAATTGAACCATCTTCGTTCAGTTTATTTCTGATTTTTTTTTGCAAACTGGTCTTGGAACTAAGTTTCAGACATTGTTATGGGTAAACTGATTTAGCTCATCTTGCATAGCATTTATCTAATTAGGATCAGCAAGAGCTTCGTCAGTTTTCTTTGGTTCTAGTTGTGAGACAAAAGCAGAATGAATGAACAAATTAAGCATTTGATTTCTTGTTCTTAGCGGGTCAGATGGATTACCTATCACCAATTCTGGAGGATGTGATTTGTAATGACCCGAATTCTTATTTTGAATGAAATATTAATTAAGAGATAATTAATGAGATGTTAATTAAGTATTATTAAGGAATTGATAATTCGGGATTAAGCTGTTGGTATCCACCGAATTTTAAATGGATAACCCGACCTACTTCGGATTACATTATCTCGAGAAATCCAACTAGACCAATGAGATTCTGACACGTGGCAGATAAGATTGGTTTTCGGTGGTGATCCAGTGGAGGTTTTCTGTGGTTTATCGTTTTCACGTTTAGAATCATGTATTTGTTATTGTTGTATTAATGTTTAAGACTATATTTATTGTTTTGTTTTCATTTGGGTTGTAAGATGATTAAGTATTTGGTTTCCGCTGTTTAATTGATTGGTATTATGTTTAATGTTGCATGTTTATTAGTCTGTTTAGTAGTGGCTCGGGTAAGGGCGCTACATTTTGTGGTATCAGAGCATGCAAAATTTTTGGGACATTAGTAATTCTATTTTGAGGATTTAGAAGTTGATTTTAGTTTCCTTTCAGATGTCAGGAGATGGAAGCAGTCACGGTAGTGTGGGACATGGCCGTTATGGCGACGATGAGGCTGGCCGAGAACATCGTCGTAGAGATCGTGATGGAAGGCGTCACCGAGATCATGATGAAAGGAGACGTAGGAACCGTGTCAACATTATGGATTTCATGAAGATTGGACCTTCACCGTTGAACGGAGATGAGAATGCTGATGTTGCTGAAGCTTGGGTTGATATCATGGAGCAGTGTTTTCGAGTGCTGCACTATGACGAGGATGAGAAGATGGAGGTAGCCGATTTCATGATCCAAGGAAAAGCTCGGAAATGGTGGAAACCTGTTTCTGCCATTCTAGTTCAGCAGCATGGGCGGATTCGTTGGGAACATTTCCGTCAGGCCTTCATCAATCATCACTTTCCGCCAGCTCTTCTCCAGGCGAAGGAGATGGAACTGTTGACCATTAAGCAAGGAGATTCGAACATTGAGGATTATCAGAAGCGTTTTACGGATCTATTGCCGTACGCTCCTCACATCAGTGAGAATTCTGCAGCAAAATATTCTCACTTTTTGAATGGTTTGAACCAGGAGATTTTTGATCGGATTTCTGTCTGTGATGATCCTACTTCGTACGAAGGATTAGTGAATCGTTGTCGTCAAGCCGAGATCAGTATTGCTAGGAGGAAGGCTATGCAAGCTAGCAAAAGTTCTAGTTCGTTGGGACCAAGGGCTCAGTCTTTCAAGAAGTCTGTATCTTCTTCTTCTTCCGGTTCTGGAGGGGTGCACAGCTTTGGCAGGAAAAAGATGCAATGTGGCCACTGCGGAGGCAATCACCCGACAGAGAATTGTCGAAGAACAACAGGTGCATGTTTCAATTGTGGTGGTTTTGGTCACATGAATAGGGATTGCCCTAATTTGGAGAATCAGAGTGGAGGCGGAGGTTCTATGACAGGGTCTTATAGTGGAAAACAGTCTGAGGCCACTGTTCAACAGAAAGGTTTTCCTGCTCAAGGTTCTCGTCGTGGAGGAATATCGCAAGGATCTCAGCAACGCCCACGAGTTCAGGGGCAAGTGTTTGCCTTAAACCAAGAGCAAGCTGAGGAGCATAACGAGAGAGTCATTGCAGGTAATTTTCTTTTATGTGGTATTCCTGCATATGTATTGATTGACACTGGGGCATCACATTCATTCATAGCATCAACGTTTGTTAAGAAGCATAAACTACCCTACGTGTCATTAGATGTTTTGTTGTCGGTGTCTACACCGATGGGACAAGAGGTTTTAGCTAAGCGACTTGTAATAGACTGTTTGCTAGAGTTTGAGGGAAATTACTTGTCTGCCAATTTGATGATATTGCTATGGAAGATTTCGATTGTATTATGGGAATCGACCTATTGACTAAGTATAGAGCGACGGTAGATTGTTATCAACGTCTCGTTCAGTTTCGTCCAGAAGGAGACGAGAATTGGTTCTTCTTTGGTGAGGGAGCTCGACCTCCAATGCCAGTAGTGTCTGCTGTAAAGGAACAACGAGCTTTAGCAAAAGGAGGAGAAGGATGCCTCATTTATGCTGTTGACGTATCAAACGATGTAATCGACGTGAAGAATATTCCAGTTGTCAATGAATTTCCTGATGTTTTCCCCGATGAAATTCCTGGATTTCCTCCAAAGAGGGAAGTGGAAGCGGAGATAGAGTTGGTACCAGGAACCGCACCTATCTCCAGAGCGCCTTATAGATTGGCACCAACAGAGATGAAAGAGTTGAAACAACAGTTACAAGATCTTCTTGACAAAGGGTACATTAGACCCAGTGTGTCTCCTTGGGGAGCACCAGTGTTGTTCGTTAAAAAGAAGGATGGGTCTATGTGGCTTTGCATAGATTATCGGCAGTTGAACCGAGTAACAGTCAAGAATAAATATCCGTTACCACGGATTGATGATTTGTTTGATCAACTGCAAGGGACTTCAGTGTACTCGAAGATCGCTTTACGGTCTGGATATCATCAACTTCGAGTTCATCAACGTGATATCACTAAGACTGCATTTCGAACAAGGTATGGGCATTACGAGTTTCTAGTGATGCCATTTGGTTTGACGAATGCTTCAGCAGTATCTATGGATTTGATGAACCGAGTATTCCAGGAGTATCTTGACAAGTTTGTCATTGTCTTTATTGATGACATATTGGTATACTCTCGTAGCCTTGAAGAGCATGCACAACATTTAAGGATTGTGTTGCTAACCTTAAGGAATCACCAACTGTATGCTAAGTTGAACAAGTGCGAGTTTTGGCTCGACAGAGTTGTCTTCTTGGGACATGTTATATCCAAAGATGGGATATCAGTGGATCCTAGCAAGATCGAAGCAGTGTTGAGTTGGGCACGACCGGAATCAGCTCAAGAGATAAGAAGTTTTCTAGGTTTGACAGGTTATTACCGGAGATTCATATCAGGATTTTCTCAGATTGCCAAACCATTGACTCAACTGACCTGTAAGAATGTGCAGTTCAAATGGACTCATGATTGTGAAAATAGTTTCAATGAACTGCGTCAACGTTTGACAACTGCACCAGTTTTAGCTCTGCCATCTGGATCAGGAGGGTACATTGTGTACACTGATGCATCACTTCAAGGACTTGGGTGCGTTTTAACCCAGAATGGTCATGTGATTGCATATGCATCCAGATAGTTGAAGAAGCATGAAGAGAATTATCCAGTTCATGATCTGGAATTGGCAGCGATTGTGTTTGCTTTGAAGATTTGGCGACATTATCTCTACGGAGAGAGATTTGAGATTTTTACAGATCACAAGAGTTTGAAGTATATCTTCACTCAAGCAGAGTTGAATATGCGTCAAAGAAGATGGATGGATTTGTTAAAGGATTATGATTGCGAAATCAAGTATCATCCAGGATCAGCGAATCTTACAACCGATGCTTTTAGTCACAAGGTGAGATTATCTGCACTTCAGACAAGTTTCATATCAAGTGTAATCCAAGATTGTTGTTCACTGGGATTTCACTTCCGTCATAAGAAAGGAATGGAACACATTCGAGTAACGAGCATTTTATCTGAACCGATGTTGTATGCCAAAATCAGAGAAGCTCAGTTTTCTGATCCGAAGGTGGAAAAGTTAGCAAGGTTAGCTAACGGAGACAACACATCTGGCTTTGCATTCCAAACAGATGGAACCTTGTGTCTGTCCGGAAGAATCGTAGTTCCAGAAGATTCTAAATTGAGAGACGAGATTTTATCTCAAGCTCATAGGAGTAAGTTGAGTATCCACCCTGGAAGCATGAAAATGTATAAGGATTTGAAGACCAAGTTTTGGTGGAAAGGTATGAAGAGAAGTGTTTACCAGTTTGTAGCCAAGTGTTTGGTTTGTCAGCAAGTGAAAGCTGAACATCGACGACCAGGAGGATTACTTCAGAATCTTCCTATTCCTGAGTGGAAGTGGGAGCATGTAACGATGGATTTTGTCACCCACTTGCCGCTGTCTTCTAAGAATTGTGATGCAATTTGGGTTGTTGTGGACCGACTGACTAAGTCAGCACATTTCATTCCGTATAGTCGGGAATATAGTTTCGATCGCATGGCAAGACTATACATCCAAGAGATTCTTAAATATCATGATGTGCCAACAAGTATAGTCAGTGATAGAGATCCACGCTTTACCTCAAGGTTATGGGGAAGTTTTCAAAAAGTGTTGGGAACGACTTTGAGTCTGAGTACTGCCTATCATCCAGAGACCGATGGTCAGTCTGAGAGGACCATTCAGACACTCGAGGACATGTTGCGTGCTTGTGCTTTGGATTTTGGACCAGCATGGCATGATCATCTGCCGCTTGTGGAGTTTGCATATAACAATAGCTACCACAGTAGCATTGGTATGGCTCCGTTCGAAGCATTGTATGGTAGACGTTGTCGTACTTCTTTGTTTTGGGACGAAGTAGGAGAACGACAAGTGCAAGGACCTGAATTAGTGCAACAAGCGATTGACGTAGTGGAATTGATCAAGAAGAGAATTAAAACTGCACAAGATCGTCAATCGAGTTATGCGAATACCAAGCGTAGACCTCTACAGTTTCAGTCAGGGGAAAAAGTTTTCCTTAAAGTTTCACCGTTCCGCAGGGTGATGAGATTTGGACTCAAGGGAAAATTAGCCCCAAGATTCATCGGACCTTTTGAGATCTTGGAATGTGTTGGAAATTTGGCGTATCGATTGGCTTTACCGCCGTATCTGTCCAGCATTCATAATGTCTTTCATGTATCGTTGCTACGACGGTATGTAGCAGATGAGTCGCACGTTCTTAGTCCGACAGACGTTCAACTTGAAGAAGACTTGACTTATGTCGAGCAGCCGCTTTTAATCCTGGGTAGGAAAGAGAAAAAGCTCAGAAACAAGACCATTCCACTTGTTCTAGTGCAATGGCAACGCCGAGGTACTGCAGAAGCGACTTGGGAGTTAGAGAGTCGTATGCGCTCAGAGTATCCACATTTGTTTTGAGTTGTATTTTATTCAGTTGTATTGTACTTCAGTTTTGATTTCGAGGACGAAATCTTTGTAAGGAGGGGAGGATGTAATGACCCGAATTCTTATTTTGAATGAAATATTAATTAAGAGATAATTAATGAGATGTTAATTAAGTATTATTAAGGAATTGAGAATTCGGGATTAAGCTGTTGGTATCCACCGAATTTTAAATGGATAACCCGACCTACTTCGGATTACATTATCTCGAGAAATCCAACTAGACCAATGAGATTCTGACACGTGGCAGATAAGATTGGTTCAGATTTTCTGAAATAGTCCGGATGCAGCCTATAAATGGAAGCCGATTCTTTTGTTTCCTTCACCGCATTCTTCAGAGAGAGTTCTAGTTGTACCTTAGGTTTTCTAGCCAGTTTCTAGGGCACTTTGGTGTCGGGAAGTTTCGGAGCTAGTGTCGACTCGAGGAGGGTCGGTGTACTGAGATCGAGACATCATCAGCGGGCTGACGACGGACGCAGGTATAAGCCTAAATCCTTAGATAGTGATTTAAGGATCATTAGGGAGATCTTTGTAGCATGTTTGATCTGGTTTGTTAGTGATTTCTTTATGTTGGTATTGTCTAGATTCAGAGCTTTCTGTCAGATTGTTTTAGTGAGGTACGTGATGTACTGACTGAGATATCCAAGCGTAGTATACACACTTATATGCTGCATATTTATCTGTTGCATGATACATGTTTACTGCTTTGGCATATTATGCATGACATATCATGTTGAGCCTGATATCTTTTGAGATATACCTAATTTGTTGGGGCCGCTCAGCCCTATTCTGTATTGTTGACGATGGGGCATCGAGAGCTACAGTGTCCGACGGGACCCGCGGGCTCTGATGACCTGGACATTGCAGGTCCACGTCTTGATGATGAGTGTGGGAGCCAAAACATGCCTAGGGCAGATCAGAGACTACACACTCAGGCGCCTCTAGACTGAGCATGAGATTCTTGACTTGATCCTTGATATCCGAGCATATTGCATTTTGCATGCATCATATCAGTTTGTATACTCGTACATTCTCGTATTGGGCGATTGTCGCTCACGTCCTTGTTTTCATCTTGGGCACCCCATTCCACGGGGCAGGTCTTAGGTTGGACGGTTCGGACGACCAGGGCAGTGGCTAGAGCAGTTGGGTTTTCGGTGGTGATCCAGTGGAGGTTTTCTGTGGTTTATCGTTTTCACGTTTAGAATCATGTATTTGTTATGGTTGTATTAATGTTTAAGACTACATTTATTGTTTTGTTTTCATTTGGGTTGTAAGATGATTAAGTATTTGGTTTCCGCTGTTTAATTGATTGGTATTAAGTTTAATGTTGCATGTTTATTAGTCTGTTTAGTAGTGGCTCGGGTAAGGGTGCTACATGATTCTTCCATCTGAGCTCATTATTTGTTGCTTCCATATCAGCAACCGCTTCTGTTGGCAACTGAATGTTTTCAGTTTCAGTTGGAGCTGTATCAGTTGGTAACTGAATATCATCTGTTTGCTCCATCAACTGATTATCAGGAGCAGGTTCATGTTCAAGTGATTGATCTAGTATTTCTGGTTCAGGTGTTTGAAGGATATTTCTATTGATATGATTTTCTTTTTCATTTTCATCCTCCAAACTGATCTCTGTAAATCGATCAACTAGCTCAACATGAATAGATTCTTCAACATTTAAAGAACTTTTATTGAAAACTCTATATGCTTTGCTAACTGAAGAATATCCAAGAAATATTTTCTCTGCAGATTTGGCATCAAAGGCTTTTAAATGATTTTTACCAGTATCAAGAATAAAACATCTACAGCCAAATATCTTGAAATAAGAAACCACACTTCTTCCATGACAGATCTATATGGTGTTTTCACATGATTCTTATTAATCATTGATCTGTTCTGAGTATAACATGCAGTGTTTACTGCTTCAACCCAAAACCTTTGAGAAATACCAGAATCAGCAAGCATTGTTCTACCAGCTTCTTTAAGAGTCATATTTCTTCTCTCAACTACACCATTTTGCTGAGGTGTTCTAGCTACTGAGAGCTCATGCTTGATTCCAGTATTTTCTAAAAACGTTGCAAGATTTTGATTGCTGAATTCAGTCCCTCTGTCAGACCTTATTCGATCAATCCCAACTGATTTTTCATTTAAAAGTCTTTTGAAGAGCTTAATCAGTTATGCAGCAGTTTGGTCTTTGGATTTGAGAAAATAAGCCAAGTAAATCTTGAAAAATCATCCACAACTACTAGGGTGTATTTCATTACCCCTAAACTCATGACTGGTATTGGACTAAAAAGATCCATATATAACAGCTCTAAGCATCGGGAAGATGATTTACAACCTCTGTTTTTGAATGAAGATCTTACTTGTTTACCAAACTGACATGCTAAACAAACTTTATCTATTTGAAAAATCTATTTTGGACAAACCAATTACAAGATCAGGGTTACTCAAATACGTAATAGATTTAAAGTTTAAGTGGTTCAAGCTCTTATGCCACAACCAGTTTTTAGAAGATTTGGAAGCAATGAAACAAACTGGTGCATAAGGTTGTTCAGTCCAACTGACTTTGTAAGTATTTTCACAACAATTTCCAGTTAGGATGACCTCATCGGTTGAGTCTCTAACTGAACACGTGTGTCTGTCAAACTAAACTGAGAAATTATTGTCGCATAACCGAATGATTCTTATCAAGTTATACTTCAAATTCTCAACTAGCAAAATATCTTTAATTGTAAAGTTACCATGGATAAACTTATCCCTTACCCACAGTTTTACCTTTGGAGTTGTCTCCATAACTGATGTTTGGTCCAGTATATTTGATCAGTTGATATAGCAAATTTGTATCTCCTGTCATATGTCGCGAACAATCAGTGTCTAGATACCAAGTTGATTCTTTGTTTGTACCTGTTACCTGCAATCACACACGGTATATATAATTTCTGGTACCCATATTCATTTGGATCCTAAACTAATTAGTCCTTTAGGAACTCAGACTTGGACCAGTCTAACTGACTTCCCAGTTGTTGTGTTCCAAATGGTTTTTCTCGAATTCTTGGCAATATGTATGTGATGTGAGGATAAACAGTATGATTTGTATCTTTTTTCAACTGACTATTATTTTGATATCGTTTATGAAATGGCTTACAGATGTAGTAATTGTAATAGTCATTCCTTGAGTACTGATTTTTGTAACTGAATCGTTTAAGTGACCAGTTTCTTTTATCAGTTGAACTCTCAGAGCTATATCCAATTCCATACCGTTTGCCTTTGTTCTTACTTTATGTCAATTGAACAGCTGGTCTACTAGGTTATGAGAATTCATTTACCATAGTTGATTTTACAAAGGTAATGTACTTTACTTTGTTTTATTCAACTTTGGTTGAGCATCACTTGCAGAATTTTCATCATGATTGTTAAAGCCTAAACCAGTTTTATCATCAACTGATTTTTGTGAATTCTGCATTTCAGTCAATGTAACTGAAGACTTGTTCCAAGCTTGAATCAGTTCAGTATGTTTTGAAATTTCTGTTTTTAACTGGCATATCAAAGCTTGATTTTCAATTATTTCATCTTTTTGCTGTGCAATCTCTCTTTTTAGACTCAACAATTCAACGGACTCATCAGTTTCTGTTTGTTGTCAGTGGGATCAGTTTTCTCAGTTCTAACCTTCTGAAATGATCGAGCAAGTTTGTGATACTCATTTACCATGTCATGCAATGTGGCAATGAGTTCCTCACGAGTGAAATCAGTAGAGCTGAAGTCAAATATATGTTCACTTGCTAACTCCAGTTCAGCATCATCTGCCATTAAGCACTTGACTTTCTCTTCATCATCACTTGAACTGATTGGACTTTCTGGTTATGACTCGTCGCTGTCAGTTTTAGCCCACTTAGATTTGCTCTCTTCAGCCAAAAGTACTTCATGTTTCTTTTTGAATGAGTTATTGTCATCCTTGCTCCTTCTTCTGTGATCATAGGGCTTCTTTCCCTTTTTAGTTGATCATCGATTGTCTTTCTTTGGCTTAGGATAGTCTGCTATAAATTACCAGATTTGCCACCGTTGTAGCAAGCATAGGATTCTTATTTGGATTGATTTTTCTGATATTGCTTCTGGAAGTTTCTTTGATTCCTCTTCATAAAATTTCCAAACTTCTTGACAAACAATGACATAGCATCATTGCTCAGTTGATCAGCAGATTTGTCAACTGAACCAGTTGGTTCCAGTCTGACAGCAGTTAAAGCAGTTGTGGCAGCAGATGTTAAAGGATCTCCTTCTCTGGTTTGTAGTTCAAACTCGTAAGCCTTTAGATCAGCAAACAAGTCATGAAGTTCGACCTTGTTAAGGTCCTTTGACTCTCTCATTGCCATGGTCTTGACATGCCATTCTTTGGGAAGACCTCTGACCACCTTCAATGCCACTTCTTTGTTGGAATACACCTGTCCAAGTGCATTCAGCTCATTGATAATACCATTGATCCTCTCATCATATTTGTGCATGGATTCTTCTGCTTTCATCTTGATGTTATCAAATTTCTGAACAGCAACTGATAGCTTGTTCTCTTTTCTTTGCTCGTTTCTGTCACACAGCTGGATCAGTTTTTCCCATATTTCTTTGCCAGTTTTGCACATCTTGATTTTGCTGAAAGTGACTTTATCCAGCGTTTTATATAAGATATCATTAGCCACATTATCTAGGTTGGCATTTCTTTTATCCCCGGTTGTCCATTCCTCTCTGGACTTTTCTATGCGATGAGGTGCCCAATCAGTAAAGGCAACTGCAGTGTTTGCTTTTAGGATCTTCATGGGACCATCAGTGATGACATACCACATGTCGTCATCTTGTGCAGCTAAATGAGCTTGCATTCTGATTTTTCAGTCGTCAAAATCTTCTCTGGAAAACATCGGTATTTTGTTGAATGAAGACACGTTGATCAGTTTTGTGAATAAGAGTATTCTGAGACAAGATTCAACTGCTCTGATACCACTTGTTAGGATCGGTTGAGAGGTGTTTAGAAGAGGGGTTGAATAAACACTCATGATTTTATAATCTTTTCGAATGAAGTGTCAGTTATGTGATGAACTGAAACTAGGAATCTTGTCAGTCAATAACAATCAGTTCAACTGATAACAGTTGCGGAAATAAACTGACTAAAGGATTGAATAAATAGCTGAAGTAATAACACAAAGATTTGTGGATGTTCGGAGAATGAAATAACTCCTATGTCACCCTTCTATCACAAGGATAAGATATGCACTAAAAGACTTTGATAGATACAAGACTTGTACAGACCCACTTCAGTTTGGATTTAACATTGTCCAAAACTGAAACTCTTAGTTTACTAAATATCTTTAAGTTCTTCGACTGAACTTAGCACAACTGATCTAGTTAATATCAAAATAAACAATACAACGATTTGTTCTTATAAGCTCGAAAGGTAGCCTCAAATGCTACGAATAAAACAGATAAGTGTGGGCTTTTTTATTCTTGAGTACGAGCTATAAATTCAGCAGGGTAACAACAAGCTTGAAAATAAATAGATCGATTGGGGTGCTTGCTCAACTGCTCTTCTCACCTATTTATAGGCTTCTCTTCAACGATAACAATAAATATAATTTAAATCATTATATCCGTTGATTGTCACGTCAATATTCTTCTGACATTCGTACACTTGTAAGTTCTGAAATGCGACGTTTCACTACGAGTTGCAGTCTGCTTTGTACTGTTGTCGGTTGAATATCCTTTTCAACTGATGACGTGTACAGCTGAATGATATCAGCTAATAAGCTCACAACTAAATATGTCAACTGATCAGTTTTCAACTGGTCAGTCAGTTGTCTTTGATAGTTCAGTTCAGCTGGTTTCAGTTTCCTTTGATAAACTGCGCATTAATCTTCAGTTAGGCAACAGTTTACTTGATTAGTTAGTCCAATAAATTAATCACTTAATTTGTCAAACGACCGAAATTAAATTTCCAACATGTACATGGTGATTTCAAGTGAAAGATAGATAATTGTTTGCATCTCAATTCTCTTTACTATGTATTTTTGTGAATTTTAGTTGAGCATCGGTGGAGATATGATGGAGACCACCTCCGACGTCCCTTTAACTTTTTTCTTTGTGATATCAAGTGTGTTAATGTCATAGCTTGGTCCTAATAATCATCAACCCTTTTCTTTCCTTCGAATTACACACTTCATTTTCTTAATGAGCTTCACGGACGATCGAAGAATGTAAATCTTGAATTTAATTAATCAACTATCAATTTTTAGGCATGTACATATCAAAAAATTGATGTATTTGTATATTTATTATTTATTGCATGATAATTTTCAACCGATTCTATTTCCACCGTCTTCCGCTATTTACCCATACTCTGCGATCGATCGAGCAAACTGAGCAAAAATGGCATCTTCAGCTTTCTCCAGAATATCCAACATCCAGAAACACTTCAACCCTTCAAATCCCACCTCAAAGGTACCATTTCCGTTACCCATTTATGGGTTAGATTTCTTTGTATGATCGTGTGGTGCTGTGCAGACCCAGGAAATTTCAGTAGCCGGTGGAGTAAGTATGATCAAGGTGTAAAACTGAAGTCTTAATGTTTGTATTGAATTTTATGTCTGAGTTTTTGTTTTGGTTTACAAATCAGAGTTTCGTTACAATGTTTAGCCAAGACTGTGATCTTGGAGGACGAGGAGATTTCTTATTTCCTAAATTCGACTTGATCTTCTTTCTGTTTGTTTTAGGTGGTTGAGTTTACATGGAAAAGCTCTTTCAGTAGAAGTGGCTTTTTAATAAGAATAACGAACTTTGGAAAAGCAAGTAGAACATCCTATTTCCAGAAAGTGCTTATATTTTTTATGAAAGAGACGCTTTCAGAAATGGAACTCAATAAAGTACTTTTTTGATGTATAACTTACATACCCAAACTGGTAGATATCGAGGGGATGAAATGAAGTTGTAGAAAAAATGATGTGTAATATACGAATAAGTAAAATGTTGCCGTTATTCTCCGGTTTTTCCACTATATGAACTGAAATGTTTTCGTGTATATAGAAAGTTCTGTAATCTCATTTTGTTGTTTAGCTTCAAAATCATACTTGGCTAGGATTGAGATTTTGAATTGTGTTTTTTTACTCATGCTTAATGATCACCATCTGAACATTTTCGTTTTTGGATGTCTGATAGTCTGATCTATTAGTGTGTATAGTCTGATCATGCTTAGTGGTAGCTCTTGATCCACCATAATATCTCATGGTATGATATGAAAATCTTCTCATTTCTGCTCAAACTCGACACAAATGCAGAACAATTGAGATATAGCCCAATTGGCTTTGCTTTGGTTGAATTTGTTTTTACAAATAGTGAATCCATTTAAGGTAGGATTAAAGAGAGATCGCCGCAGGGTAGGAGTTAAGGGGGGAGTAGTTGACCAAAAGAAATGGAAAATAAGTTGTTTTCTGATGCTTTGTCGGAATACAACTCAATCATCTTTCATGAACAGAATCCTTGTATATTGATGTTTTTTTCCTCATTAATGCATTTCTATACAATAATAAAATAAATAATGTTTATGTCTTCTGTATGTCCTGATTCAACTGTCATCTGATTATCTCATCCCCTATTCAAAAATGGAGTTAACTTGTTTTTTTATTAATTGCTGCTATTATAGCGCATATCATCTAATGTGCTTCAACATTTCATCGTTTTTCTTACATTATGCACTTAAGAATGCCATATCCTCAGAATCTTGGGACTGCAAGAGAGGTGGAGGCAATTGTGAGAAAATAAAGCTCTACCAGCAACAATTGCTATTTTGGATGGCATACCCTGCCTAGGTGTTTATTCAAAACTTTGTCTCAGTTCACTTTGAGTTGCTTGGATTTCCAACTTGTTTTTTCCCTGTGCTTTTGAAAATTCATAATTAGAACTATGGGTTTCTCTGTGATGGAGTTTTCAGATGCCATAAGAATTGAGAATGAAGTTAGTGAATCCAACCATGCTTTATTGTTCTAAAGACTTATGCTGATACTTGGAGATAGATATTGATCCAAATACAGTTGTAAATCTAAACAAGTACAATGATATTTGGAACAAGCTCGGAATATTTGGATGTATGCTATATCTTGGGCGAACCAGCTCTTTTGTCCGAAAAATACCTTTTATGATTTTGTTAAAATAGCGTCAGCAGATTTGATATCTTATCTTCATTTCACTTTCTATGAATTTTTCCGTTCTCTCATCTCATGTTGAATGTTATGTTTGCAATGATAGGAAATATATTTGTGTTATATATTGTACTGTGTATTTGTCTTGTTAACTATTATTTCTTTTAAAATATTGGATGCTTAAGCAGGCATTTACCCTGTCTTCACTTTTTATATTGTTAGTTCTTGGGGGAATGGGGGGAGGAAATCGCTGCAGTGAACTTAGATCTTCTTCTGAATATTTGAAATTTCACATTCTTTTACAATTATTTATTTGGTTAGTTTCTTCTGAGTTTTTTGTTTTAACTTGCTTCCTGCACACTGGAGGAAAATAAAATGGCGACAATCATCTGATTTTTTTAAGAAGCTTTAAATTTGTAGGTTTATGCTTGGAAGAACTTGAAAGGTTGACCATTCTGGGAAAAAAATCTCGTAAGACAGCTCGTAGAGACATCGCCAATTTTGTGAGTATCGAAAGATGGGCTACACTTTGTTTTCCTGCAGGGTTTTACGTATGTCCACACTAAAATTTTTAGTTCTTTGACTGCGCCACGGAAAATTCGAGTTTTTATCAATTTTGGTTGCCATGCTTAGATGCTAGATGAGAACTACAATTTTGTCTTTTTTCAAGTTAATTTTTATGTTTGTAATGAATGGTCTGTTTTGAAAAGTCCTGATGACCATGGGTGATTATCTAACTATTCCCTATATTGATATGACTTCATACTGAAATTAATGTCAACCACTGATTCTTAAATTTTTTTGCTTCTCAATATATGTCAACTGCATGGCAATTCGTGAAGTTGGATTTGTTTCCCTCATAAAGCTAGCTAGTATCTTGGAGTTTGAATATCAACAAACTTTTCAGGTAGCTACTAGAGGGAACGGTGCGACAACGGTTTCTGCGACAATGTTTTTTGGCTTACATGGTATTCCTTGCTTTCTAATAATTTCTTATGTCTCTTTCCTTCTTACGAACACTCCTTTAAGGCAATTGGTTATACTGCCAACTGTCGAGACTTCATTCATTTGCAGGTGTGTATTCCAGTATTAGTGACATTGAAACCAAAAATTAAACTATTTGGTAGAATTAAGATAAAACCATGCTGAGCTCATTCATTTGCGAAATAACTTAATTGTTGGACCATTTTGTACGCAGTATGTAAAATCAATGAGAGCGAACTATTTTTGGAAAATTCAGCAGCAAATTACTGGAACAACTACCTGATATAACCTAAACCTTTTGTTACATCTAGAATATGCATGACCTTTTAATTAAGTATATTCTGAAGATTAGTTGTATTAACTCGTTCGGATTTGGTACATGACTCTGTTGCTGTAGTTTATGCCGGGGTGAAATCAATATTAGATATTCCAAGAACATTGGAATATTTGGTATGACCCTTAATAGGTTCACATCTCACAACATCTTTTGCAATACTCATTTTACGTTGAGCTACAAGAAACTCAGCGAGTTTATATGGCTGGATATAAGACCGATGAATTCCCGGTTTTTTTCTCTGAAACTAGTGCTTGCAAGGTAATTTTTTTAAATAATAGATGTAGCAGTGATTCGGTCTTGAATTACGTGATGAAGTATTATGGGATCCTTTCCATTTTTTTCATTTTATACTGCTCCTCAAAGTTATGATTGTGCTTGACTAATATAAGTAAGGAGCGTTCTGTTTTCTTTCTTTTTCCACATTTATTACTGTGCTTAGTATTATTTTCGACCACTATAGATTCAAGCATGAATCTTGAACTCGGATCTGGAATCCTAATAGTGTTCCCTATTCCTAGAGAACATTCTGCTTCAGGTAATAAAATTGAATCAGCCATACAGAAGCTCTCAAGGAAGCTCGGTAAAACTTTGTACTTGGTCATCAAATATGTGAAATAATGATAATCAGACTAGTTATTCCTATTTGTTTTTTTTTTGGTATTTCGTTCGTGCGACACAGGGAGCAGAATGTAACTGGCAGTGCCGAAACTCCTTTCTTACTTGCCAGAGTAAACGAACTGACTTGAGGAGTCTCCCTTGTTTCAAGTATTATCTGTCGAATACTTGTGTATCGCTAACCAATTATAAATAAAAGAACGATTGAAGGGCTTAAAACATTTCATGTTTAATTTCCTTAATGGGGATTTTAGATATAGCTCGCGTGAAAAATAATGCACGAGTTGGTGCTCATATTGCTCTCTACCTTGCTAGTCTCAGACAAAATAGTACCAAGGTTGAGTGTTTCTTTACCCTTTCTAGTCTATTACTTCGGGGAAAATGATGTATCTTTGTATCCATTTCTCAGGTGCATATTTGAAAACTTGATCTGCAAATTGCTCTGAACCCAACCTTCAAACTTCTTAATATTTGATTGAAGGTGCATAATGAAACAGATAGGATTGCATTTCGAGAATTCAACGTTAACCAAACTTGAAGGAGTTGAGGTCGAATCTTTCAAGATTTCCAAATCTGTTCCCGTGTTTGTTCCACCTTATCCCCGTAGATTCTGTCGGGGTTTGAATCTGTATCGATCCCTATGTCTACTTCGTTCCTCTTGGACTTAGAACCTCACATGTTGACCAAGGGAACTAAGATTGTGGTAACGTTCGCAAATCTTGAAACCCAGATAACAAATTCAGATTTAGATAAGATCCAACAAATATTTGCTTTTTATTTGCCAATTTTCTATGTTTGAGCAAATTAGGTGAGCAAGATTTCAAGATCACTACCATATCTTAGGATTATAATATATTGCTTTGGACCTTTTTCCTTTTCTATCTTCCTCTTTTTCTTGACAGATAAAAGATAAATACCAAACTAAAGTTGTTTCAGCTCTGCAGAAGAAAAGGAATCGAGTGTTGGAAGCATGTGGGAGAATTTTCTTGATATTCCCACACTTGGAGAGCACTAAGGAACAAAAGTGATGGCCCCTTGTTTGGCTTTGTTAGGGCATGTTTGGAGCTTAGTTGATTTTCGAGAATATTATATGCTTTTGGGGCAGTTCTTGATTCCCCATACACTTATGTCATGACAAGAATACCACAAAAAAGGCTTCCTTAAAGTGGGGTGAGCCAACAGCCATGTTAGAACATGAAGCAGTCATTTGATTTCGGTCGTGGAGCCAAAAAAAATTGATTTTCTATTTTACTTGTACAAAAATATAAAGCAAAATGTGAACAAATTAAAGTGGTGGCTTCTAGCTATTTCAGGAAAGCAAATTTTATTGGGTGGGTCTCTTGTGAAACGGTCTCACGAATCTTTATTTGTGAGACGGGTCAACCCTATCGATATTTATAATATAAAATAATACTATTAGCATAAAAAATAATATTTTCTCATGGATGACCCAAATAAGATGTATGTCTCATAAATACGACCCGTGAGACCGTTTTACATAAGTTTTTGCCAATTTTATTTGAACCTTTAATTGTTAATGTTGTATTGTAAATCAATATATTATGTAGACAGCTCGGAAAGATTATTAGTTAAGAAAGCATACAGATTCGCCTTATAGTTTTTGTTTTGTTTTCAATACATTTTCGCATTTTCTTGAAAAGCCAAAAAAAAAAAGGTTTTGCCGAATAAAAATATGGGATTTCATGATCCCATTTTAATTTTGGCGATTTTGAAAGTGACAAAAGATATCCGAGTGAAATGACAAAATGTCCTTACAAAAGAATGTTTGAATGATCCGTCGATATAGACATAATAGATCGATTATCGTTTATCATAGGGTTCTATCTTGGCAAACGTATTTGATTTAGAATATTGCAAGATCATTGCTTTTAAGAAAATTACATATAATTTTATTGTTTTTGTTTGATTCTCATTTGTCTTGCTTGTCAGCCCATGGTTATTCTATTTTCTAAGTATGATATAATTTTTTTTTTCATTTTTATGAGCAATACAATTTTAATGTGTTTTTATCAGTAAGATTTCGTATTTGTTATAATATTTATCTTAGATTTTAGTGATTGACAAAATAACATTATCAAAATATTTTCAAGAACCAGCCGTTATATTATATAATTTAGGATTTCCGGCCGTTGATACAGAGTCCATAAGCTCCAGTGTATCATTCTTTACATATGGCATATCATTTAAGTTCTGACTGGACATATTAAATGCATATCATTATTACCCAAACGTTGGTCAGAAATGAGCAAATCAATGAGAATACATTACTTCTAACCGTTCTGGAGACTACTAGTTTTAGCATGAAGAACACTACTTCACCAACTCCTGATGTGAAAGAATGTTTCCCAAAGGGACATGGTCAAAAAAATACTTTTCATAAACTATTCGAGCTAAACCAGAAAAAGCAAAGAGGACATTTATTAGATTGTATGATTTTGATAGAGACATGGTCATTCAATTGGAGACAAGTACATATGATCATTGAAAAGTTCGAAAAGTTTGTTTGATGGAACTTTTCAACAATATATACACACACACACACTTTTTCAAATTACTCATTTAGTACTTGCTTATCACAACCTATTAGATCATTCAAGGATCTTTCAGTGCTACTTCACCAACCCAAGCTGTTACAAGCTAGTGTTGGTTATTTGTTTAGTTCTCTGGGGAACCAGGGGTTCTTAAACAACCAGATTTATAAAGTGATCACCAAGATTTTCATCTTAGAGATTTGATAAGTCTTAGTTGATGTCATTTGTTACAAATAATTGTTTTTATGGAATATTTCCTAGAGTGGAAGAAGGGTGGCATAAGAGTTTTATCTCCGAACATCCATAAAAAAAATATGTTTTTTACTCGGCGTACACAAAAAATAATGACTTCAGATTCCACATTATAAAAAAAATCCATCATCTCCATCTTAAAAAAATTAAAAAAAAATACATCAACTACACTAAATAAAGTAAGTATCCTTGGTAACGAAGTCTATTTTGCTTTTCTTTGAAAACTTTTAATGCTAGTTTAAAGAAGAAAAAATCTGTAATCATATGTGAAAATATTTAAAACTATTTAAAAAGATCCACATTTTTAATTTATTAAAATTTTATATAATATAAATAATTTTGAAGAATCGTGTGCTAGCACCTTCGAAGATGTTTCAAACACTACATTCTCCAATGAGCTGCAATAGCTCGTGTTCTAAGAATGTTAACACCGATGAATTAAATCGAGTTTGGTTTTAAAACCAATCGGAAGAAACTCGAAGTAATCATTCGTGAAGAAGACTGTTATGTTAAAAAAACATTTTAACTTATGTAAACTGAATAACTGAAAGAGGGTAGATTAGTTTTCGCATTCATCAGTTCAGTTATGATGACAACTGAACTGACGGATACTCTAACTGATCCAAACAGTTTGAAAACATCGGTTAATCAGTTAAATAAACAAGATATGTTTATGGATGTTCCGAGACTTCAACTGCTCCTACGTCACCCTTTCTACCACCTCGGATATGATCCACTAAAAGACTTTGATTTATACAACTACTTGTACAAACTCACCCAACTTAGGACTTACCCACTGTCTAACTGAATTCCTAGTCTAGACTGAAGGCAGCACCTTCCAGCCAACACTTCTTTTACGTCTATGTGAGAAAGAGTACATACACAAGTTTAACGTCTTTGTGCAAGATTGTATTTGAGTAGTGGTGAGAGTGTTTGTGTGTGTGATAACTGAACAAAGATGTTCTCGCATGCTGAGGGAAATAAGCTTCTAAATTAAGCTGATATGACTGTGAACAGTTCTCTCTGGGCTGATTGCTTCTGAAAGCTGATGTGTAATGTGTGTGCCCTTTCTTTTCTCTTGTATCTGCGTTGAAGCTTCTTATCTCTGTATATTGAGTCTTCACTGATATTCTCTTTATATAGGCGTGAAAACTGATCGTACAGTAAAACTCTATTATTGTATATGTTGCATCTTGAATTCATTTCTTAGACTTTGTGTCTCGACTTTCCGACTGTCCTTCTGAAACGTTTTGTCTTTAATGCTCTGATGCAACGTCCATTATTTTCCTTTGACTGGACAATTACTTTGTACTTTTGTGTATAGTTGGAATCCACTAAAAGAGTTTGTCTTCATCTACAATTGAAAGATTCTGACTGATGCTTCGAACTAGTCAGCTGAATTGATTTACAGTTGGGCTGGTGAAATCAGTTAACTCGTCAGTTGAACTGATTTCACTCTCGTTCAGTTGAACTGTTCAGCTGGGTTTCTTCATTAGTTGAACACTCCTTCAGCTGGCCAGGCTTCTAAAATTTTCCTGCTGAACCACTTATCAACTAGACAATCAGCTAAACTATTCAATTGACGTAACAGTTAGACTGATTCAGTTTGTGCGATCAATTGGGTTTTCAGTTTGTGATGTAAACAGCTCGTGACTGATCCTATCTTCTGCACACTAAGGTAGATTATTAGCAAGAAATTAACAAGTTTTGTTAACATCAAAATCAAGATTGCGAACTTGAAAAATTCCAACAAATTTTTAGTACTTATCTCCTATCTTAATATGTGTTGTAAAATATTAAATTATTATATATAAATCTATACTTTATTAACTATTTTGCTCACAAAATGCGTGTACTAAAGTAATGGTAATTACGTCATGGATTCTTTAGTCTAATGCTAAATTTGAGAGTTGGGACCCAAAGAACCATGAGACCCTGGATTCAAATTCTACTTTTATAGGTAGTGTTCAACCCCATGGTTAAAAAAATTAAAATATTAGTAATTACTAATATATACATCATTCAGTTTTTTTATAACTAGATTGATGATCAAATTGATTCAGTTTAAAGTCCGATCATACCGAAAAACCGTTACATTATATAATATATATTATAAATATATATATAAATTGATTCAGTTTAAAGTCCGATCATACCGAAAAACCGTTACATTTATATATATATATATATATATATATATATATATATATATATATATATATATATATATATATATAAACTTAAAACTTGAATATAAGAAATAATTTTTTTCAAAGTAAATATAAAATAAAATTTTTTTTAAAAAAGAAAGTTAATAATAGATGAACCAGTCGGAGTGGTTTTTAAGCGGTTTACCGTCCAAGACCGGTTCGACCGGTTCAGACCGATTTGATCGTAAAAACGATTTATAAGATTATTTCGGATCATATCTATGACCAGCTCTCGTTCGAACTTGTCGATCCAGTTTAAAAATACCGGATCTATTCACCCAATTCACTTAATTTAATCCTTATAAATTGAGTATAATATAAAATATAGGGGTGTTCAAACTTCGGATAAATCTGAAAAAATCGAAAATCCAAACCGAAAAAACCGAACACCGAACCGAACCGAAAGCCGAATTTTGTAATTCGGATATAAATGTTAAAACCGAAGTTTATTTGGTTCGATTTGGATTATATATGTCAAAACCGAAAAAACCGAAATTTCATTAAATTAATAAATTTTTTATATTTTTATTTATATTATATATTTTGATATGATATTTAGTGAATGAAAAATCATTTTGAACAATTTTTAGTTGATTGTTGTTTGTTTAATTAATTTAGACCTTCTATTTAAATATTTTACTAACAACACATATAGAAAGTTAACATATTATATTTTACAATATATTTATATTATTAATTTAAATAATTATATCAAAACTGAAATAATCGACCGAAATAATCGAACCGTTTTGGTAAAAAATCGAACCGAAGAAAAATGATTTTGATTCGGATTATATATTTCTAAAACCGAAACCGAAAAAACCAAAATAAAAAACCGAAAACCGAACCGATCGATCAACACTCCCTAATAAAATATACCTAAATCTACATTAATAGAAAAGATGAATTTACCCAGAGACTAGCTGTCGCTGTCACATGAGACACCTTTTTCCCTCTGCATTTGAGGAGAAAATGACAAGTGATATCCTAGACACAGAATGAGAACAAATTTCAAGACAGGCCCTCTTTAACTTTATGTGTATAGAATACAAGTGAAAAGGGGCACTTGTTCACACAAATTCCTTATCCTTTCAACAAGCAAAAGGACACCAAATCCCTCACGACAAAAACTAATGTCACGTATGGTAGACAACCGGGCTATGTCGTACCAACAAAATGACAAATTTTGGCATAGATAACCAAGTTCTCCAAGATTGACTCATCTCGTAATCCTCAGCCTTAAATTGAACCATACCCTTCTCTATTTACCGGCCCTCTCTTGATAATTTGGAGAAAATCAAGTCTATCTGTGGGGATTCTCTTGAGGCTTTTTGTGGGATTTTGATGAATTGGAAAACCCAGAAAGGAAATTAGAATCTTGGTCTGGTTGGTGAGTTCTTGTGTACTGATTATGTTTTGGCATAATATATCTTTGTTCTATTTTTTCTGTGTGGTTAAGTTCTGGAATTATTGATAGATTCTTGATTGGCTTCATGTGATTTTTTTGGGAATTGTTGAAAGAGTTGTAGTTTGTTTGTAATTTCCAGGAAAAGATCTGTTATTGCTGCTGATTTCCTGGGAGTTTTAATTCAAATAATATGTTACAAGAAGATGGATCATCGTCTGTAACTTCATCACCGCTTCAAATGTTTCCTATGATGTCTTTATCACCTGGTCTTATGTCACCATATCCATGGCTTAAGGATCTGAAACCTGAAGAAAGGGGACTTTATTTAATCCATCTGTTGGTCACTTGTGCAAATCATGTGTCGACGGGAAGTTTTGAAAATGCAAACATAGCCCTTGATCAAATTTCTCATCTTGCATCGCTGGATGGTGATACTATGCAGCGGATTGCGTCTTATTTTTCAGAGGCACTTGCCGATCGGATCCTTAGAACCTGGCCTGGTGTTTATAAGGCCTTTCGCTCGACTAGAATCTCCGTTGTTTCTGAGGAAATTCTTGTGAAAAAGATGTTTTTCGAGTTCTTGCCATTTGTTAAAGTGGCTTTTGTGATCAGTAATCAAGCGATTGTCGAAGCAATGGAGGGGGAAAAGATGGTCCATGTTATCGATTTGAGTGTGACCGAACCGGCACAGTGGTGTGCCCTTATTCGAGATTTGAGTGCACGGCCAGAAGGTCCGCCTCATTTGAGGATTACTGGGATTCATCAACAAAAGGAGATGCTGGAACAGATGGCCCGTATATTAACCGAAGAGGCGGAAAAGTTAGATATACCTTTTCAATTCAACCCTATTGTTAGTAAACTAGAAAATCTTGATGTCGAAAAGTTGCCCGTCAAAACAGGGGAGGCTTTAGCTATTAGTTCAATGATGCAGTTGCATTCTCTTTTGGCCTCGGATAACGAGCTTAAGAAAAAGTCTCCCTCTACGCCTATGAATGTGATTGGTATCCACTTGCAAAGAGTAGCACAAATGAACCAAGGTACCTTAGGTGAATTGCTGGAGAAAGATATGGTTAATGGATATAGTCCAAGTACCGACTCATCCTCGTCCTCACCTATATCTTCAACTGGTTCATCAAATATCGACACTTTGCTTAATGCCATATGGGGTCTTTCTCCGAAAGTTTTGGTGGTGACAGAACAAGATTCAGATCACAATGGGAAATCCCTCATGGAAAGGTTGTCTGAGTCTTTATACTTCTATGCTGCACTGTTCGATTGCTTGGAGTCGGCTTTACCTAGAGCATCTTTGGAGAGATTAAGGATGGAAAAGATGTTAGGCGAGGAGATTAAGAATGTTATAGCGTGCGAGGGTATGGAGAGAAAAGAAAGACATGAAAAGCGCGAGAAATGGAATCAAAGATTTGAACATGGTGGTTTTGCCAGTGTTCCTTTGAGCTATTACGCGATGCTGCAAGCGAAAAAATTGCTGCAAAGTTATCGTTGCGACGGCTATAAGATCAAAGAAGAAAATGGGAGCGTTGTGATCTGCTGGCAGGATCGACCCCTTCTCTCCGTATCGGCTTGGAGGTTTAAGAGGTGAAATCTTGATAGATCCGCTCCGTGTTTTTGAAGTTTGTAGAGGAGATACTTGATCCTGCAGATGTAAAAATCTTTACTGTTCCACTTTAATATCAACTCTTTGTTCGTTTCTGTGTTTGAAATGTTTAATTTGCGATCAACTCAATGTTATAGGATGTAAATTTACCCTCGTAGGTCTTTTGTGAGACGGTCTTACGAATCTTTGTCTGTGAGACAGGGCAACTCTATCGATATTCACAATAAAAAGTAATACTCTTAGCATAAAAAAGTAATTTTTTTCATAGATGACCCAAATAAGAGATCGGTCTTACAAAATACAACCCAAAAAAAAATTGATTTAATGTATTTATTTTGAATACATAACTTGAATTTTACCGGTAGAAGTTTATTTTCATTTGAGGTGAGATGATTCCCTTACATTATCTTAGGGGGTGTATTATATATCTTGTTTGTTGACGGTTATGAAATAACAGATTTTTCTAAAGATTTTTGAGATTTATTTTACATTACTTTTACTTATATTTGTAAATTTTTTCATAAAATTTCTTAGATTTTATAATTTATTATTGCAATGTTTTTGAACTTAGTTCAACAAGAATACTTTTTATTTATTTAAAATATTTTTATTTATCAATATAAATATTTATAGTTATTTAATTTAAAAAAAATAATAAATAAAGCAGTACTAAATTTATTATAATTAAATTTAATTATTCAAATTAATTCAACATGTTTATTTATTTAATTAATAATTTTAAAAAATACATAACAATGATTTTAAATATTAATAAACAAGCAAACTTAAATTCATTTAAAGAAATTTTGTATAAAAATATATCAATTTTTTTAAGAATATTTCTAACAAAAAAATAAACAAAATAATTATTTATGCTTAAAAATAAATAATAATTATGATAAAATATTTACAATTATGGAACACAAATACAAAGAAAAACATATGGAAGAAAAAATAATGAAAAATTAGTGTTTTTATTTATATTATTTTTAATATAAATGAAAGTAAGTACGTGAGTTTGACAGATTTCTCAATTAAATGTTCCATCAAATTTTTAGATTAAATCAAAAACATTTTTTAATATTTTATAGTTGTAACTTAGCTTTAATTAGGGGTGGGCGCGGGTCGGGTTTTCGGATTCGGGTACCCGAAATTTCGGGTACCCGACAAGTCGGGTAGTAAAATTTACTACCCGACACCAACCCGATTATGTCGGGTACCCGAATTTCGGGTACCCGAAATTTTCGGGTATTTTCGGGTACCCGGCAGTCGGGTACCCGAAAAAAAAAAAACATTTTTTTAAGATTTTTTTTAAATTTTTTTTTTGAAAAATTATAATTATTTTTCACATTTCACAAAAAATCATGTCATTATATCGACTTATGACTAGTCATTATATCATATTATGGCTAGAAAATGAAAAACACATGTATTTTTCATATTTAACAAACCCATAAAAAAAAGTAAAAAAAAAAAAACAAAACTAATTCGGATACCCGATACCCGATCGGGTATCGGTAAAATACCCGAACCCGAACCCGAAATTTATTTTCGGGTATCGGGTACCCGACGAACCCGTTTTTTTAAAAAATACCCGACCCGATCGGGTTTTACCCGGTCGGGTCGGGTCGGGTACCCGATACCCGAAGAAAAACGCCCACCCCTAGCTTTAATTATTATAATTAATAAATTAAGAGATTTATTAATTAAATGTTCAATCATAAAAATGAGTACGTGTGTATTTATCTTATTTTATGTGATATTAGATCACTTGTTATTTATATGTTCATTATGGCATTGTATTTCACTATTTTGAGCCTTATATTTATTGCTACTCGATTCTTGTTTTATAATAAATACTCTTGGCACACGTTGCTATTATTTCACCATAAATCGGATCGGACCAACAAGTTCGAATCAAGAATTAGTCATGGGTCAAGTCCGGAACAATTTTATAACGGTCAAATCAGTCAAAAATCGGTCCTACTGATTTACTCATTTTTAATTATTTTTTTAACGTTTGATTTTAAAAAAAAAAAATTAAAAATTATTTTTATATTTTAAATATATATATGTTTATATTTTAAAATTGGATATTATTTATATACATGTTTAAGATCTTTATAATTTAAATATATTACATAATTATTTAGTATAATATAACGGTTTTGTGGTCTGACCGGTTGAACTGTTTTTTAAGTAAAATATTTCATACCGAAATATGCAAGTTCAATAATGATATTGCTAAACAATTCATCAAACTCATTTAGAGTTTCGTCGAGTTTCATTTTTTGGTATTATCGAACTTTTGGATAGCAATAGTTAGTTTGTTCTCTTTGGTCTAGTCATTGCCCTCACAGAGTTGGATCAGCTCTTTCCAAATCTTTTTGGCTAAAAAACAAGTCTTGATTTTGCTGAACATGTTTTTTTTCCTGAGTGATAGCTACAAATAATGATCAAGTTAAAAAAGACTGATAATGGTTGGATTATCCTTTATAATCCATGGGTTTTGTTGAAATATGATTTTTATATTAATGCAGAGCTATGTGATAGAGTAGGCGCCCTACAAGTCAAGTGTCGACTGGTGTGTTTTATTGATTTTTTGTAAGAGTGGGTCTCATGTGAGACCGTCTCACGGATCCTAATCTGTGAGACGGGTCAACCCTACCCATATTCACAATAAAAAAAGTAATACTTTTAGCATAAAAAATAATATCTTTTCATTGATGACCCAAATAAGAAATCCGTCTCACAAATACGACTCGTGAGACCGTCTCACACAAGTTTTTGCCTTTTTGTAAAGTCGGTTTTTATTTTAATATAATTTATATTTTTTGACAAACAACTTTATCTACATTAATGAATGTTACATAGATAAATAATACCTTGAGCAAATATCTCGTAGGAATAATATAATATATTGCCAAGAAAAACTATCAAAATGGTTTATCAAATTAGCTTTCTTATGCCCTTATACAAATAATATGACCGTTATAAGACCATAATTAATCATGGAGTTGGTCTCCTGTGAGACCGTCTCACGGATACTAATCTGTTAGACGGGTCAACCCTACTCATATTCACAATAAAAAGTAATACTCTTAGCATAAAAAATTATACTTTTTCATGGATAACCCAAATAAGAGATCCGTCTCACAAATTCGACCCGTAAGACCGTCTCACACAAGTTTTTGCCTTAATCATGCCCATATAATAATAGTGATTTAATGATGATGATGATTATCAAATTTTTTGCATCATTATTATTTTAACTTGTTTAATGAAAATATAATTTAGTTTTTAAAATTACTTTTATATAATTAATTTTCGTTTATTTTCATATCAATCATAGAAATGAAATAGACATATTATTATATTCTAAGGTTAATTTAATTCTTACCTTATTACATTTCATTGTACCAATAATAGCCTAAATCACATGCATGGATTTGGGAGAAAATGAAGGTTGTGGTTTGAGAGTAAAATACAGATCAGATATTAAAAACGGCTTATATTTGAATGATATGATAATCAGAGGATGTGTAATCAAATTATAAATAATTATAATATAGAGATAAATAATATACCGATAAATTATAAAAATTTTGATATGATTTTAACTAGATGTAATAATTTTTTGTGATGACCGAAATAACATTTCTTTCATTTTTTTTCCTTATTTTCCCCTTTCGAAAATCGAATTTTAATTCCAAAAAAAAAAAATTTATAATTTGGATATCTTTCCAAAATATTTCCCAAAATAAAATCATTTTTTATTACTATTTTAGCAAATATTTTATCAATCATTATTTTTTTATGTATGATAAATACTAATTTAATTTTTAACCACCTTTGTTTTTGATAAATAATATTACGATTAAAAAAAAATTATGATATTTTAAAATAAAAAGAATTTGTTTAATGACAAAAGTGTGTCAGAATGATATGATTTGTTGTTTTCTTCTTTCGAAAGAGACGAGGTTGATGAAATAAATGTGCAAAACATGATGTGATTACTTGTGAATAAAAATAAAAAAAAAGTATGTCTCTTTTGAGATGGTCTCACGAATATTTATCGGTGAGATGTGTCAATCATACTGATATTCACAATAAAAAATAAAAGTCTTACTTAAAAAATAATATTTTTTTATTGATGACCCAAATAAAACATCATTCTCACAAATTACAACTCGTGAGACCGTCTCACATAAGATTTTACCCAATAAAAAAATGAAAAATAATATCTACATTTTCAGGCCAATTTATTTATCAAGGGCCCAAAAATAGGAACCAAACTTGTGCTAAATGTTGGGGATAGTGCCCTTAAAAAATAGAAATAAGATTTTTTATTTTTTTTATTTTTATTAATGAAAGCGACATTTACCATTGAACATGTTTGCATGAAAATATTATTGTCATGATTATCGTAGCAAAATCCCTAGTTTATTGGATGTAATCATAATTTTAGTATATATAAGAGTTATATATACAAGAGGATTAAAATTATGGATTATAAACTTAAATTAAGTCGGTGATGAATTAATTAAAGTATAGATCTTTAATTAAAGCATCAGTAATGTGGTTCATGAACATTATGAATGTGATCATCTTATCTGGATCGTCCATGTTGGGACATCTAGATGGGGGCATTTATATATAATGTGATTATATACGACTTGGACCGATTTAATTAGTCATTTCATAATAAATTATGTTGTTACTATGAAATTCAAATTAAATCATAAAGATGATCATATATGGACAAATCTTAATCCTGAAGTGATTATAAACTCCTGTTCATTTTAATATGACTCTTAATTTGCTTGTTTAATTTTTTGCGATTGCTCATTCTTAATACTTGCATCTTAGATTTATATTTGAAATGAATGGCTGGGAATATGAATTCAAAGACATGGAAAACATTCCTTCTTGCGAGAAGTAGAAAGACGATTCCCTCATTTGTTAATTCTGGAACTGAGTGATGGCCCAACTAATTTATAATCAAGTTATAAATTGAACCACGCATTAGCGAATTAATGGTAAATGAGGATAAGAAGTAATTGAAGAGGTAAATGAAAAATTTTTAGCTTCAGTTACAAATTGTCTATGGAAGATTAATCCATATGTAATGATTATATAAATGGACTACTAAATTTTGTAGAGTAAAATATTTCATAATGAAAAAGAGTGCAATTCCATAATTTTAGTGGGGTAATTATGAAATTAATAAATTAGATAAATTAATTAAAGAGTTTAATTAGTTATCCAATTTATTGGAGCTTCTAATTATAGGTCCATGATCTCCGATACACCTTTCTAAATTAATGACGAGCTAGATATGTAATTTAGAAATCACATGGAAATTGTTTCCATAACTTCAAATACTTGGAGATAAATATAATTAATTATGATATATTAATTATGTTAAATTATGATTATTAGATAATTATAGATTTGGATTATTATGATAATATTAAAAAGATGTTGATAATATCTTTAATTTATTGTGAATAAGATTTAGATATTATTTGCCATCTGAAAATATGTTAGAATAAAATTTTAATTTATTTTGATAAGATCTTAGAAATCTTATTTAATATATTTGATTTATTGTGAATAAAATTTAGATATTATATCTAAATAAGTTTTAATTTATTTTGATAAAATCCTAGAAATTCTATTTAATATCTTTAATTTATTGTGAATAAAATTTAGATATTATTTAACATCTAAATAAATTAGAATGAAATTCTAATTTATTTTGATAAGATTTTAGAAATCTTATGACTTTCAAAAATAGTTTTAAAAGGCATAAAATATAATATTCAAACCAAATCAAATCTTGGCACTATCCTAGATGATATGGTCGATTCTTGGAGTCCCAATTGCAATTAGATTTGGACTCTAGGTTTTCAATTAATATAAATAGGATCCTAGGCTCTCTCTTGAGAGAACAACTTTTTCTCTACCTTTTTCATGAGTTGAAAATAAAGTAGAGGACAAAATAAAATTTGATTTCTAGCATTTGCGGCTTCTGAGTGCCCACGCACTCCCGTCGATAGGAAGGATCGAATTGGAAGGCTGTGGTTTCTACGCATATTGAATTTACAAAAAGGAGAAAAACTACAAGAGGTTAGTCTTCTAGTAAATAGTTATGTTTAAATTCATCAGTAATTGATATTCATATTTTCGATTATAATTTATGAAATTATGTAATCGCTTCCGTTGTATTTCGATTTGATCGAAAATAAATTTTTTAATCAGTTTTTCTTCAGAGACTATAAATAAATTCTAACAAATGGTATCAAAACTATCGTAATTTTTTGTTAAATAAAAAAATTTCAAAACTAAATTTTTAGAAATGAATCGTAGCCTACGTAAGGAGTTGGGTCGTTCATTTTGATCTGGCCCAGTTGAGAACAGGGCCAGTCCAAATTATTCTTTCGGCCCATATATATTGTATTTATGGGTTTTGTTTTTGCAGACCCAATTATATTTTATTATGTTCAGCCCAATTTATCTTGATTCATAAAAAAAAAAATTGTTTTGCGTAAAATATTGATTTTACTATTAGTTGATTTATAAAATTAATTTGTAATTGAATAAAATTGTTTTATTTGATTTGTTAATTTTATTTTTCAACTAAAAATGCGATTAGAAGACACGATTGATTGAATATCATGAATTTTAATAATATCCCACTCTTATTTTTATATGCCACATATCTTGTTTTAAATAAGATTAAATTGTTGTTATGTTTATTATATGATAATCTGCATATATTTATATTAGAGGTCGATAAATTAATCTGACGCAATGTTTAAATTTAATTTACATGTCATGCATCATGTTTAAATTGGATTTAAATATTATGATATTCATTTTGTTGCACATATCAATTAAGAGAGACCGACCAATAAGATTGGACTTTTAATAATTAAATCATAAGATGCTTTAATTAAATAATTAAAAGTTTGAGAAACTTTAATTATTATATAATAATGAGTGTGAGAAGGATATATGACAATAAATCCTACAGCCTCCATTATTAACAAAAGCAACGTGAGGTTTAAAATGGCGCCTAGTAGGAAGGTTTTCATTTAAATCAAAATGCAAGGCTTAGTTTCCGAAATGATATGATTTTATAGTATGATTCATAATTTACCTACCCTAAGGAGGCAATTATGGATCGTATTTTAAATTCTAAAATAATGGGTCACACTCATAAGGATGCAATTAAATAGTTTAAATGCATCTAGGTTAAATTAAAAGGTAACTAATAATAAAAGTGAAGATATGAGATATCTTAGTGTTTTATTTATTAATAGAGATAGTCTCGATTTATTCATCATTTAGTTCGTCCGACCCTAAGGCAGCTTATTAAATGTGAGATTAAATTTCCTTGGAATTGGTAGAATAAATAATAATGTATCATGCATCATATTTATGATCTTAAATTGATTAATTATCTATGATATTTGTTCAATTTATTTAAATGCCGTTTTATACATTAATTTCAGCAATCATGTCTACTAGTTTGTTCTTGCTTTACTTAATGAAAAGTTGACTGGAGAAAACTTTTTGAAATGGAAGAGTAATATTAACATTGCCCTAGTCTGTGAGAACCTCAAATTTGTCTTGACGGATGTGTGTCCTCCCGAGCCCCCTATGAATGCTTCTCGTAGTGTACGTGAAATATATGATCGATGGATTGCGGCAAACAATAAAGCCAAGGGCTAAATGTTAGCCGGAATGAACGATGTGCTTAGACTTAACCACGAGCATGTAGAGAATGCTTATGAGATAATGGATTCTCTGCAAGCTATGTCTGGTCAGCAATCTAGTCAATCTAAGCATGAGGGCCATTAAGAATGCCATGAATGCTAAGATGAAGAAATGACAATCGGTTGGAGCACATGTTTTGAACATGGTTAACTACTTCACAGAAGCTGAGACTCATGGTGCGACCATAGATGATGGCACACAAGTGAGCATGATTTTGGAATCAATGCCACCGACTTTCCTGCAATTCAAGAGCAACTATGTCATGAACAAGATTGATTATAACATGACACAATTGCTCAACGAGTTGCAAACCTTTGAGGTCATTTCCATTGGAAAAGTCCAAGAAGGTGAGGCAAATGTTGTCAAGGATAAGTCACCTTCCTCCGAAGCTAGTTTGAAAAGGAAAAATAAGGGGAAAGGAAAGGGAGCTCCTAAGAAGCAAAAGAATTGGAATGGTTCCAATGACAAAAAGAAGGGTGACACTGCAAAGCCCAAAGGAAATTGTTTTCAATGTGGGGTCATTGAAAAAGAAACTGTCCCAAGTATCTCGCTGACCTAAAAGAGAAGAAGAAAGGTAAATATGATTTACTTGTTCTAGAATCTTGTTTAGTAACCATTGATTCTTCTATATGGATAGTTGATTCGGGCGTTACTAATCACATTTGTTGTTCTCTGCAGCTACTTAGTTCTTATGAAGAGCTTGCCGATGGGTCCTTCACAATGAGAGTTGGCAATGGTTCAGTAGTTTCGGCAAGAGAAGTGGGAGTTATTAAACTTAGATTTAATGATAGACATTTGGTTTTGAACAATGTTTATTTTATTCCTAGTTTTATCTCATGAATATCTTGACGATAGCAGAAGGGTGGTCTTACGACCCTTCCATTGCATCGAGGTGGCATGATATCTTGACTTGGTTCAGTGGTATCTCTAATGGTTTCCTTGACAACTTTATTTGGACGTCCAATGATCTCATCATTGAGTAACTCCTCGAGTACAATCTTACTTCGAGGCTTGAAGTTAGTCATGAAATCATCTTCGAGAAAGATGGCATTTGTCGGTACAATTACCTTCTTATCTTGAGGATAATAAAACCAACCTCCTCTCGTTCCCTTGGCGTATCCCACGAACAAACACACTTTTGAACGTGGATACAATTTCTCAGTCTTTCCTTCCAACACATGTGCTGGGCATCCCCATATGCGAAAGTGAGATAAACTAGGTTTTTTTCCTATTCCACAACTCTAGAGGTGTTTTATGGATTAACTTTGATGGCACTGCATTCAAAATGTAAGTGGCCGTCTCTATTGCATAACCCCAAAAGTGTGATTTCTCCTTTCAGCAACATCATTTTGCTGAGGTGTACTAGGTGCAGTGAGTTGGTATAAAATACCATGCTCTAGCAAATAATCTTTGAACTCGGCATCAAGATACTCGCCGCCTCGATCTGATCGAAGACACTTTAAAGATTTACCTAGTTGTCTTTTGGCTTCCGCATGAAATTCTTTGAACTTTCCAAAAGTCTTGGATTCTCTATGCATGAGATAAATATATCCATACATTGAGTAATCATCAATAAAAGTGACGAAATACTCATATCCATCTCTAGCTTGTGTAGTCATAGGACCACATACATCACTATGTATAAGCTCTAGTGGTTCTTTGGCCCTATTGTCCTTTGCAGACAAAGGTATCTTACTCATTTTTCCTTCTAAACAAGATTCACAAACAGGAAGAGTGCCACACATAGCTCTCTTAAAGGACCATCCTTTACAAGTCTCTTTAATCTTTCTAAGGATATATACCCCAACGTTAGGTGACATAGATATGTTTTATCTTCATGAGATAAACCCAGGAATAAAATAAACATTGTTCAAAACCAAATGTGTATCATTAAATCTAAGTTTAATAACTCCCACTTCTCTTGCCGAAACTACTGCACCATTGCCAACTCTCATTGTGAAGGACCCATCGGCAAACTCTTCATAAGAACTAAGTAGCTGCAGAGAACAACAAACATGATTAGTAGCGTCCGAATCAACTATCCATATAGAAGAATCAATGGTTACTAAACAAGATTCCAGAACAAGTAAATCATATTTACCTTTCTTCTTCTCTTTTAGGTCAGCGAGATACTTGGGACAGTTTCTTTTTAATGATCATCGATCCCACAGTGAAAACATTTTCCTTTGGGCTTTGCAGTGTCACCCTTGTTTTTGTCATTGGAACCATTCCACTTCTTTTGCTTTTTAGGAGCTCCCTTTCTTTTCCCATTATTTTTCCTTTTCAAACTAGCTTTGGAGGAAGGTGACTTATCCTTGACAACATTTGCCTCACCTTCTTGTATTTTTCCAATGGAAATAGCCTCAAAGGTTTGCAACTCGTTGAGCAATTGTTTCATGTTCTAATCAAGCTTGTTCATGACATAGTTGATCTTGAATTGCAGGAAAGTTGGTGGCATTGATTCCAGAATCATGCTCACTTGTGTGCCATCATCTATGGTCGCACCATGAGTCTCAGCTTCTGTGAAGTAGTTAACCATGTTCAAAACATGTGCTCCAACCGATTGGCATTTCTTCATCTTAGCATTCATGACATTCTTAATGGCCTCATGCTTAGATTGACTAGATTGCTGACCAAACATAGCTTGCAGAAAATCCATTATCTCATAAGCATTCTCTACATGCTCGTGCTTAAGTCTAAGCACATCGTTCATTCCGGCTAACATGTAGCCCTTGGCTTTATTGTTTGCCGCAATCCATCGATCATATATTTAACGTACACTACGAGAAACATTCATAGGGGGCTCGGGAGGACACACATCCGTCAAGACAAATTTGAGGTTCTCACAGACTAGGGCAATGTTAATATTACTCTTCCATTTCAAAAAGTTTTCTCCAGTCAACTTTTCATTAAGTAAAGCAAGAACAAACTAGTAGACATGATTGCTGAAATTAATGTATAAAACGACATTTGAATAAATTGAACAAATATCATAGATAATTAATCAATTTAAGATCATAAATATGATGCATGATACATTATTATTTATTCTACCAATTCCAAGGAAATTTAATCTCACATTTAATAAGCTGCCTTAGGGTCGGACGAACTAAATGATGATTAAATCGAGACTATCTCTATTAATAAATAAAACACTAAGATATCTCATATCTTCACTTTTATTATTAGTTACCTTTTAATTTAACCTAGATGCATTTAAACTATTTAATTGCATCCTTATGAGTGGGACCCATTATTTTAGAATTTAAAATACGATCCATAATTGCCTCCTTAGGGTAGGTAAATTATGAATCATACTATAAAATCATATCATTTCGGAAACTAAGCCTTGCATTTGATTTAAATGAAAACCTTTCTTAGGGAGGACGTCCTATGCGTAACTAGGCGCCATTTTAAACCTCACGTTGCTTTTGTCAATAATGGAGGCCGTAGGATTTATTGTCATATATCCTTCTCTCACTCATTATTATATAATAATTAAATTTTCTCAAACTTCCAGTTATTTAATTAAAGCATCTTATTATTTAATTATTAAAAGTCTATTCTTATTGGTCGGTCTCTCTTAAATGATATGTGCAACAAAATGAATATCATAATATTTAAAAATCCAATTTAAACATGATGTATGACATGTAAATTAAATTTAAACATTGTGTCAGATTAATTTATCGACCTCTAATATAAATATATGCAGATTATCACATAATAAACATAACAACAATTTAATCTTATTTAAAACAAGATATGCGACAAATAAAAATAAGAGTGAGATATTACTAAAATTCATTATATTCAATCATGTCCTTCTAATTGCATTTTTAATTGAACAATAAAATTAACAAATCCAATAAAACACTTTTATTCAATTTCAAATTAATTTTATAAATCAACTAATAGCAAAATCAATATTTTACGCAAAACAAATTTTTTTTATGAATCAAAGATAAATTGGGCTGAACATAACAAAATATAATTTAACAAAATATAATTAGGTCTACAAAAACAAAACCCATAAAGACAATATATATTTTGAAGAAATTGAACTGGGTGGGAAAAAAATTGGACTGACCCTGTTCTGAACTGGGCCAGATTAAAATAAACGGCCCAATTCACAACTCGTCCAAACTCCTTTTTTTTATTTTTTTTTTCGGCCCAACCATTAAATTAATTGGGTCAAGCAATAACCTAGCCCAAAAGAAAACCTTCTTTCCATCCTTACGTAGGCTACGATCCATTTTTAAAATTTTAGTTTTGATTTTTTTTAATTTAACAAAAAATTACGATAGTTCTAATCAAACAATCAAACCAAATTTATGTGTAAAAATTTTAACAGTAAATCTCACTATCATAAAATTTAAATTCATTTATATTCATATGAAAAACAATGGCTCTGATACCATTTGTTGGACCGGGTGATTACTGCTTTACCCAAAGTTATAGGTAGTGGTAATGGTGTAACTCAAATCTTTTCAACCGGACACGGGTTCGATTCCCATTTATTGCAAAGAGTGCAATTATTGGGAGAGAGATTATTGGGTGCAATAATTGTCTTCGCTGCCATTTTTTTATTGTAGACAATTTTTCTACATTATTCCCAATAAGCAGAATGTCATCTACGTAAAGCACTATGAATACCACTTTTCCGTCTTTGATGTGTTTGTATACACAAGGCTCATCAACACTTTGATCAAAGCCATAAGATTTTGGAGAAACAAACTATGTTCTTGGAATTCTCGAGATCGTAAGAACAAGTTGTTGGCATTGTCTCAAGCTACTTATATTGATAAGATGATGTTGCGTTATAGGATGCAAGATTCAAAGAATGGTTATCTGCCAACCCGACATGGAATCGTCCTCTCTAAGGATCAGTGTCCTAAGACACCGGAAGAAGTTGAGGATATGAGACATGTTCCCTATGCCTCTGCAGTAGGCAGCCTTATGTACGCAATGATGTGCACTAGGTCGGACATATGTTATGCCGTGAGGATAGTCAGCCGTTTTCAGTCAAATCCTGGTTTGGATCATTGGATAGTGGTTAAGAACATTCTCAAGTATCTTCGGAGAACGAGAAATTATATGCTTGTCTATTCGGGTGGAGACCTTAAAATAGACGGTTACATTGATTCTGATTTTCAATCTGATAGAGGTACTCAAAAATCGACGTCTGGATCAGTGTTTACTCTTGGTGGCGGTGCCATTGTATGAAGAAGCATCAAGCAATCTAGTACAGCCGACTCGACCATGGAGGCCGAACACATAGATGCTTCCGAAGCTGCTAAAGAGGTTGTATGGCTTAAGAAATTCCTATCTGATTTGGAATTTGTTCCAAATGTGAATAATACGCTCACTTTGTGGTGTGACAACAGTGGTGCAGTGGCTAATTCGAAGGAACCTCGTAGCCCCGAGAGATCGAAGCATATAGAAAGGAAGTACCACTTGATCCGAGAGATAGTGCAAAGAGGTGACGCTTCTATTCTCAAAATTGTGTCTGCTGACACCATCGCCGATCCATTCACCAAGACACTGCCTAAAAAAGTGTTTGAAAGGCATGTGCTAAATTTAGGACTGAGAGATATGCAAGTGAAAGATTGTTGAGGATAGTGCCCTTAAAGAATTGAAATAAGATTTTTTATTTTTTATTTTTATTAATGAAAGCGACATTTATGATTGAACATGTTTGCATGAAAATGTTATTGTCATGAATATCGTAGCAAAATCTCTAGTTTATTGGATGTAATCATAATTTTAGTGTATATGAGAGTTATATATACAAGAGGATTAAAATTATGGATAATAAACTTAAATTAAGTCGGTGATGAATTAATTAAAGTATGGATCTTTAATTAAAGCATCAATAATGCAGCTCATGAACATTATGAATGTGATAATCCTATCTGGATCGTCGATGTTGGGACATCTAGATGGGGGCATTTATATATAATGTGATTATATACGACTTGGACCGATTTAATTAGTCATTTCATAATAAATTATGTTGTTACTATGAAATTCAAATTAAGTCATAAAGATGATCATATATTGACAAATCTTAATCCTGAAGTGATTATAAACTCCTGTTCATTTCAATATGATTCTTAATTTGCTTGTTTAATGTTTGCGATTGCTCATTCTTAATACTTGCATCTTAGATTTATATTTGAAATGAACGGTTGGGAATATGAATTCACAGACATGGAATCCATTCCTTCTTACGAGAAGTAGAAAGACGATTCCCTCATTTGTTAATTTTAGAACTGAGTGATGGGTCCAACTAATTTATAATCAAGTTATAAATTGAACCACTCACTAGCGAATTAATGGTAAATGAGGATAAGAAGTAATTGAAGAGGTAAACGAAAAATTCCTAGCTTCAGTTATGAGTTGTCTATG
This sequence comes from Primulina eburnea, assembly GCF_022965805.1. Lineage (NCBI taxonomy): Eukaryota > Viridiplantae > Streptophyta > Magnoliopsida > Lamiales > Gesneriaceae > Primulina > Primulina eburnea. The sequence goes on along the minus strand of NC_133104.1, from coordinate 35,990,243 downwards.
GAAGATTAATTCATATGTAATGATTATATAAATGGACTACTAGATTTTGTAGAGTAAAATATTTCATAATGAAGAAGAGTGCAATTCTATAATTTTAGTGGAGTAATTAATAAATTAGATAAATTAATTAAAGAGTTTAATTAGTTATCCAATTTATTGGAGCTTCTAATTATAGGTACATGGTCCCCGATACGCCTTCCAAATTAATGACGAGCTAGAGATGTAATTTAGAAATCACATGGAAAATTGTTTCCATTACTTCAAATACTTGGAGATAAATATAATTAATTATGATATATTAATTATATTAAATTATAATTATTAGATAATTATAGATTTGGATTATTATATAATATTCAAAAGATGTTGAGAATATCTTTAATTTATTGTGAATAAAATTTAGATATTATTTGCCATCTGAAAATAAGTTAGAATAAGATTCTAATTTATTTTGATAAAATCCTAGAAATCCTATTTAATATCTTTGATTTATTGTGAATAAATTTAGATATTATATCTAAATAGAATAAGATTCTAATTTATTTTGATAAGATACTAGAAATCTTATTTAATATCTTTAATTTATTGTGAATAAAATTTAGATATTATTTAACATATAAATAAGTTAGAATGAAATTCTAATTTATTTTGATAAGAATTTAGAAATCTTATGACTTTTAAAAATAGTTTTAAAAGGCATAAAATATATATTCAAACCAAATCAAATCTTGGCACTATCCTGATGATATGGTCGATTCTTGGAGTCCCAATGCAATTAGATTTGGACTCTAGGTTTTGAATTAATATAAATAGGGGAAGGTTCGATCCTGGCTGTGGGGGCAGTGCCCACACCCAAGATCAAGGGTTGAGATTCATATCATGGGGAATAAAAAAATTTAAAAAAAATAAAAAATTGGGCCAGAAAAAATTCTGGCCCTTGGATGTACCCCTACAGGCACTGCCTGTAGGGGTAGGGTGAAATAATCCATAAATAGGATCTTAGGTGATCTTTTAAAACAACTTTTTCTCTACTTTTTCATGAGTTGAAAATAAAGTAGATAACAAAATAAAAAAAAAAAAAATTGATTTCTAGAATTTTCGTTTTTGAGTGCCCACACACTCCCGTCGATAGGAAGGATCGTATTAGAAGGTTGTTGTTTCTACGTATATTAGATTTACAAAGGGGGTGTATTCAACGTGGGAAATTTATTGATTTTTAATGACTTTTGTAGATTTTAAAAATCTAGAGGTATTCAATCAAGACTTTTGCATACTCTATAGAAGTCTTGTGGTATTCAAAATAGACTTTCATGGAGTTTTAAAAAGTCAAGTGGTATTCAACATTGACTTTTATAAACTCTATAAAAGTTTACATGTATTCAAATTTTCCATGGACTTTTAATAACTCCATGGAATTCATTGACATACAAACATTAAAGTCTAAGGTACAACTACAAATTGTAAAAAATTGTATTTGGTTCACCCCAAAGATTTGAATGGATTTTTAAAACTTCTAACTCTCTCTCTGTCGCTTCACATCACATATCTTCTTATCTTTTCTCCTCTCATCTATTTCTATTACTCTCTCAAATTTTCGAAGTGTATCTCTATATATATTTTCATCTTTTTTTTTTACAAATTTTTCATTTTTTGGCTGATTGTTCATTTAATAATTTTTTTTTTTAATAACACGGGGAAATTTTGAATTATAGAATTGATTTTATGATTTTTAATTTATGATTTATACAAATTAATGTAATATTCAATAATAATAAAAGACGATCTAAAAAATGTTGTTTAATTCTTAATAATTGAATAGTTTCGTAACAACAATGATTTTTTAATTCCTTTTCGTATTTTTAATTAATATGTAAGCTATGATATTTTTATACAAAATTATATTCACACAATAATAAATAATATTATTTTTACATTTATATTATCAATTTAAAAATAAGATTACATGTTAATCAATTGATGTATTTTAAAAAATTTACAAACATGCATATAAACCCACATATATATACATGTAAGGTTAAATGATTTAACTTTTAAATAATTAAATTTATTTAATATAAATATTAAAAATAATTTCAAATTGAATATGTTATATATGTCAATTAATTATTGGTTCAAAGAAATTAATAAAAAAATCAAATGTTATAGTTAAGTACAAAATTTATAAAATTCTATAAAAAAAAATCTACAAAAATCTATAAAAATCTTGCAAAAAAGTCTACATAAATCCACATAAATCTGTTTATAAATCTGTGAGATTCCATAAAAGTCAATAAAAATTTATCAAATCCATAAAAGTCTATCATTTAAAAAAGTCATTAAAATTCATCAAAACTCTGAATTGAATACACCCCACAAAGAAGAGAAAATCTACAAGAGGTTAGTTTTGTAGTAAATAATTTTGTTTAAATTTATCAGTAATTTATATTCATATGTTCGATTATAATTTATGAAATTATGTAATCGCGAAAATAAATTTTATAGTCGGGATTTCTTCAGAGACTATATATAAAACCAACACTAAACACTTAGCGATCAAGGGCCCAAAAAATAGGAATCCAGGTACACTTGAGTTGATTATGAGTCGTAATACATAAGGTGGTGGTTAGATTGGGGCACTTCATTTATTAATTATGAGCTCATCCAATTTTTATGGGCTGTTAAAAAATGAACCAAACATGAGATGAAAGATAATAACTTATTAATCATTTAGTTATCAAGTGTATCAAACTAGGGGTGGGAAAAAATACCGAAATACCGAAATACCGAAAAACCGTGCCGAAAAAAATACCGAACTTATCGAAAAAATCGGTATACCGAAAATTTCGGTACGGTATGATACCGTACCGAAATTTCCGGTATCGGTATCGGTATGAAATAATTTTTTTTTCGGTATTTCGGTAAATACCGAAATACCGAAAATAATTTTTTATTATTATTTTTTTTTAAATTTAAGTTCGGTATACCAAAAAAATGTCGGTATACCGAAAATAGGTATACCGAAAAAATGTCGGTATTTTCGGTATACCGACATTTTTTCGGTATACCGACAAAATTTTCGGTGTCGGTACGGTACCGGTATGAGTTTTTTTCATACCGAAAATTCGGTATACCGCACATGCGGTATACCGAATTTTCGGTATCGGTATCGGTATGAAAAAATTTCATACCGATATTTTCGGTACGGTATACGGTACCGTAGTTCGGTACGGTATACCGTACCGTACCCACCCCTATATCAAACAATGCCTAAACGTATTATTTTTCTACTTCAATTTTATTTTATTGCGTTGTGTGAATTTGTGAGAATATATATATACATATTGAGGTTTATATTTGTATTTAAGTTAAATAAAGTTTGTTTCTATTATTTTCAAAATTAAAGTAGGAGTATTAAAAATAATTAAATTAAAGTATAGATTATTTAAGAAGAAATTTTTTTTAGTAAAGATTATATACCGTTATTGGTGGGTGGGAAACAATTTAAAAAGATATAATATTTTTGAAAAAAAAATTTATTCATCCCCACTTATGTTTAATAAAAAAACAGGTATGTGTGTGTGTTAAGAATTTTTTAATAACATTTTTTAATTTATAATTTGATAGCTCAAGTACGTACTCATTTTTTTAGTAATGTAAATGTCAATATAATCAAATAATGAGATTTATTTTATTAAGAATATTAATATTAAATTCATTATTTAAAAAAAATGACCGGTTAGCACATTTTTTAACTTATAATTTGATAGCTCAAGTATATACTCAAATTTTTCCAGAGAAAATTTGTAACGTCCAAAAATCCTGTTACGTAAACTGCATACATGAAAATTAATAAATTGTTAAATTATTTTAATTAAATGATTTTGGATGCATGAATGATATATTTTGATTAACTAAATGATTAATTGTGTAATTTTTCTTTGATTTCATAATTTAAGATTTTCAAGCAAATATCGAGGCCGGAGATGGAGGACCGGAGACGATTGATGTGTTAAAGATTTAAAAGCTAAATTTTTATTTTTAGTTAAGAAAAAGTTTATTTTAAATAATTCAAAAAAATATTAGCATTTTTTAAGGTTAAATTTAAAGTAATTAGTGGGAACAAGAAAATTAAGTATTTTATATGGGAATTTTTTCGAAAAATAGGTGTTTTTAAATCTTTTTAAATTGAGGTCTAGTAATTTCATTAATCTTAATGGGGCTAATTAATTAATTAAAAATTATGATTAATTAAGCTCATTAATTAAATATTTGGAAAGTCTTTTTTTCTAAAAAATAATTAAGCCATAGTGCGCGCGCACACTCACACACACACAAAAATTACGTGAAAAGGATGCAGCGGCCGAACTGTTCTTTGCTTGTAAGGGAAGTTTTGAATTTTTTCTCCTTCGTTCTTCGATTTTCTTCCCCGTTATTCCTTCCAGCAACGATCACCCGACGCCCTTGCATCTCAAAGTGGGTTTTCAGTGGGTTTTTGTCAAGAAAAAAGGGTAAAAATCATCTTTTGTTTGTCACCGACGTTCCACTACTTCGATATTCGTATTTCGAGCGTTTTAAATACAAAGGCACATTCTAGTCCTTTATTTTTGCATCATTCATGTTTATGAAATTTTGAATGAAAAACATGATGATCAAGTTTTATTAACATTTTGAAAATTTTATTTTAAAGTTTCAAAGTTTTCGATGCAAGTTTGAGTCGCGTTATGATTCATAGGGACTTGATGTCATTAAGGGAAAGGGAGATAATGTTTAGAAGTCCTAAATGGAGTCCCATGTAGGTTAAAAAAAGGGCTGGAACGAGAGAGGAAAGCATCGAGCATTAGTTAGGGTGTATTGCATGTGTTGGATTCAGTTTTGGCACTTGTGAGGGGAGGTTGTGTGCGGGCTGTCTAGCCGTGATCAAGGCCGTACATTGGGTTGAGTCATGGTCCAAGAGAGTCCTAGCGTGGCTGGAAACAAGGGTAGAGTGATAGAGAGGCATTGAGGGCTCGGTTTGTGGTTGAGGTCGTGCAGTTTGGAGAAAGAAAGAAAGAAAGACGGCGCATGGTGGGCTGTGCGCGAGAGGTGGTGCGTGAGTGGTCCAATAGGCTCCTAGGAGTGTGTCTAAAGGGTTAGGATATGATATGTTATAAATAAAAATAAATGACAAATATTTGGAAGGATGTGAATTGACTGCGACTCAGAGAATTTATGATGAGAAAATACTTTATGATACTATGTGCTTAAATGAGTTACAAAATGTTCATGTGTTTACGAGTTTTATGTCAGCTTATTTTATTAAAAGTGTTTTTTTAAGGATGCATATGCATGTATATATATTACTCGTTATGTATGGTTCGGACGTGTTGAGTAGTTAGACTCCCTATATTTGAATGGTCGCAAGCTATGATGATGTTGTGGGAGGCTCGAACACTTGAGTGGATTGGGCATGACTGTACACTCCCGAAGACCTTACGGTTTCCGCAATATTATGATAATTAAAGTTTTGATTAAGAGTTTGAAGATTATTTTAAAGAGATATTCATGTTTCGTTTTTAAAAGTTTAGACGTTGGATTGCGTATGATTGACATATATTTTTATGATTGACGATTTATTGATTTGTACCGCAAACTCTGTTTTTTTAAATATGGATTCATGTTTTGGTATGGTTTGATCTTTATAAATAAAAAAAATTCTATTATTATTTATTTAAAGTAAGAGGTAAGAGATGTTGTACAATTATTGCACCCGAAAATTATCCGGCCAATAATTGCACATTTTTGCTATCCATGAGAATCTAACAATTGACATTAATTTGGATAATGATTGTAGCACTGATCACTTTTTTTAACCAAAAATTATAACTTATGATAATAATACAACTACAATATTTTACATCGTATAGCGGTGTAAAAACAATGTTTTGATCGTTATCTCATCAGAGACAATTATTCCTTCAACGCAATTTGAAATTTGGTTTTTTTATTTTTTATTTCAAAAAATTAGTTAAATCGATTAAAGTTGCTCGAATTCGACCTATAAAAAATCAGTTTTTTGGGTGTAATAATTGTCCCTGCTTGATAGAGCGATCGAACGGTGGTGCTTGAGCTGCTGTGTGGTTTAAAAGATTTGAGTTGCACCATTACTATCAGCTATAGCTTTTGGTAAAGCCAGTAAGCACTCGGTCCTACAATTGGTATCAGAACCAAGATCATGGGTTCGATTCTCATTTATTGCAAGGAGTGCAATTATTAGGAGGGAGATTGTTAGGTTCAATAATTGTCTCTGCTTGGTAGGACGATCGAACCGTGGTGCTTGAGCTGATGTGCGATTTAAAATATTTGAGTTACACCATTATCACCATTTATAGCTTTTGGTAAAGCGGTAAACACCGGTCTTACAAATTTAATTTCAAAACTCATATAATCTTGAGTTCAAATCTCAGTAGATAATAGTTAGATTAGATATGAATTTCATATTGAAAAAATCTCAAGTTTTAAATAAAATAAAATTTATCTATTGGGCTTATTTTTGTTGGCCGTACGAGAAAATCTTAAATCTCCTCCCTTAAACCGTTGCATAGGCCCTATCTTCGTCCAATCTACGTCGATTGACGTTATGGCAACGTCGGCGGAAGTTGACCTCGATAGCCTCCGCCGTAGCAGAGCCGGAAGACTACGGGTGAGAAATCACTTACGAAAGTTGAACTCTTCAAAGTTTGTCCTATGTTAATGCTTTCTCATTTTTTCATCTTTCCATCCTCCTTCGGGGTTCCGCTTCCCGAATCCTATTGTCAGCTACCATAAAATTGTAATCTGTTATTGACGTGTAAATGGATTTTCTGGTTTCTATTGATTATCCTTTTTTATTGTAGTCACTAGTTTTAAGCCTGAGATGAATTTTCTGTGGTCTTGATTTTTTTTTTTTTTTATTTCGCAGTTTGTGCGAGTGTTGAGAAGAAATTGGAAGTTTTTCCTTGTTTTGTAAATTTATGTGAAGGACTGTGATGATGCGTATAGCCGGTGTATGTCAAAGTCCATTATTTAGGGTTCAAGCGTATTTATTTCTCCTGAAATGAATCTATGTAGAAAGCTGCAGGATGTGCTAGAATAAGTATTATCAAGCTCTAGAAAAACCAGTAAATGTAGTTCCTGATTTACTGTTTTTTCCATTAAAAATTGGTTAATTTGGTCACCGACTGAAATGACTGATTTTAAATCACCTCTGTTTGTTTGTTGGATGGTAACAAAAAAATTGGGTGGTTCGGTTTAGATGGAAAAAAATTAGGTATATTCAGTTTTGAATAAAAAAAAAAGCCCCTTACCCATGGCTCCAATCTTTGTTTCTTGCTGCTGTCTTTGAACCAAGCTCTCAAATCACATTTTAGGGATTTTATTGCAAGAATAACATAGGAAATCGAAAGATTGATCTTTTTTAGGGTTAACTACCATTCACGCTTGTGAGGAACCATTGAGAATCCTAATTTCTACCTCTGTTTTGGGCTGTAGGATTATAATTTCTAGGAAATAACTATTGGGGTGTCAAAAAATTATTTATAAAGTTTTGTTGAACTTAACGTTCATTTTTCATTGCTATGCTTTGAATCTAAATTTCTGTTATTGGATTTTAATCTAGTTTTAAATAGAATTAAGTTATATATTTTGAAAACCATGTTAAATTGATGTTTTATACTTTAATTATGTCAGTTTACTTGAAGTTTACATTTTCAGTTATTTTACGATCCTAGAAAGTAAGTTTTACACTTGCATTCTATATAATTGAGTAAGATATTTAGATAATACTTAATAGCTTTGATAACTCTGATTCGACATTACACTTTTAAGTGCAAATTGTTTAGTGATTTTTCAAGAATACTTTGATTTATCATTAATAATTTCTATTAAGTAAACTAATTCGTTTTTCTATTGCTTTAGAGTAATGTTTCATTGATCTTATTTTAAATTTTAAATATTAATTGAACCATAAGAACTTAAATCTTGCATATATGTAATACTATATTTTAAAATGTTACAATTTGAGTGTGGTTGAATTAACAGTAATGGCTTGCACTATTGATTTTCGATGCCTGGACGAGGGGTTTGGCGGTAAAACCTTAAAGCGCAAGAGATCCCAACACGAAGCGGAAAAGTTACACCTTCTGCATTCATCTTTGGATGAGGCGGACATGGACTTAGACCATGGAAATCCGCCACCATCGAAGAAGCAAGCTGTTCCTTCCTCCTCTGACCCCAACATGCCGTCTTCATTTGGGAGACCTACCTAGGACGGAGAGATTGCAGGGAAGTTGTCGGGAAGGAAGTGGAAGGAGGTTCAAACTCATCGGGCGTCCCGGGTTCATGTGAGAAGGAAAGGTACCACTGCGGAGCAGAGAATGAAGGAAAAGGAGATAAAGAAAGCTTACAGAGAGAGGATGAATGAGCTGAAAGAGGAGATACGACAGAAGCGGAAGAGGTGCGAGGAGAGGGAGAAGAAGAAGTAGGAAAATATTTTGAAATCAGGGACTAGGCTTCAGAAGATCACAAATCCTAGTACTCTGAAAAAGATTGCCAAGTCCAAGCAGCGCAAGCTTCTCAAAGTGGTTCCTGATGATGTCTTGAGCAGCAGGAAACAGAAAAGTTGATGGAAAACAAGTAATGTTTTTGTTTCTGCCCTAGAATGAGGATTTTGGTGGCAACCAGTATTGAGCTTACTGATTTTGGTGTGTGGATTTCGAGAGTGAAGCTTAAGTCACAAAATCAAAGTTACTAAGAACTCTATCATTGAAAGAGTACAAATCTGTGCTCTTGTTGATTCTTATTGTTTGTTTAGTTTTGATATTTATATTGTATAAGATTAAAATTTTGTCAGCGTGTAAACTTCTGTAAAGCTGTAGCTTAGAGCCATAATCGAAGTCAAAAGTTTTCTAATCAAAAAGTTGAAAAATACCCGGTACGATCCTTTTCCTGGGTCCGGCCAGCAGCCGTAAAATTTTTTTTTTTTTTTTTTAAAAATATCAGTACTTTTAGTGTTAATAATTAATTAGATTTAAATTAATGATAAAACCACTCATTTTAGTTAGAAATTTTAATCCTCGAAAGTTGTTTGTATCGTTGTTTGATCAACTTTGGTTCCTAGAGTATGAGATTTCAAGACAACCTACGTTTACAATCAAATCAAACGGACCAAATGTAAGTGCTTCTTTTTTACTCAAAATATCGTTCTTTCAAGGCTCCATAATAACGAATTTAGATGCTCGTAGTTTCAAATTTGAAATTTTCGTATCAAATGACGAACGACAGCCAATTATGATTTAATGCAAATTTTTGTAAAATTTTAAAAAGTCCTAAGGTATTCAAATTTGACTTTTAAAAAGTCTACGAAAGTTTATAGGTATTCAAAATGTCAATAGACTTTTATTGGCTCTATGAAATTCTATTAAGTACAAGAATTATAGCCTAAGATACAGTCATACAACAATAAAATGTCAAAAAAATTCTTTAATTCAACCTAAAGATTTTTATATACATTTAATTGAGAAATTTCTCAATCTCACATACTCAATACAAACTAGGGGTGTCAATCGGGTGGGTTGGGTCGGGTTTCAGGTCAACCCGCGTAATTTTTTTTATTTTTTTTTCAACCTGAACCCAACCCGAACCCGAAACAACCCGAAAACCACCAACCCGAACACGAACCCGTATAACCCGACTCAACCCGTCTAACCCGAATTTTATTAATTTCTTTTTAATTTTTTTTTAAAAAAATTAATATATAAAAATTCAGAAAAAAAATCGTAGAAAATTAAAAGTATATTTACTAAATCAAATAAAAAATTGTTAAAAAATAAAAATATGCAAAATAAATATTAAATGATGAAAATTTATGATATAAATATACAATAAATTTTGTTCAAACATACAATATATAAAAATATAGGTAATATTTTCAAAAAAAAAGTTCGCGTCAACCCGTGACCCAACTCGACCCAACCCGAAACCCGCCTAACATGGCACTAACCCGAATCCACCCAACCCGAATCCAATCCCAACCCGAACCTGATTTTTTTCGTGTTGGGTCGTGTCGAGTTGACGGATCGCATCGCATTTTGACACCCCTAATACAAACACTAAAGTTTTCATTCTTTTCTAATCTATTTATTTTTCTTTTTATTTGTATTTTTAAAAACGTTTTTTTTATTTCTAACAATAGTTTAATATCAAATTTATTAATATCGTTCATTTTATTTTTGATCTAAAATTTTAAAATTATATTTATTTAAAAAGTATTTCACAACATAATAAAAAACTATAATATTTTATTGCCCTATAAATTAAAAATAATAATAATTTTTAATAATTAAAATTTACTTTTTTATTAATTATTATATAGCATTTTATGTTTAATTATTTTCTATAATTTTACATAGTCTATATCTTAATTTTGATTATAACTCAAAATTCTTACATATGATAATTTTCACGAACTTGAATGAGAATATATATTTATATATATATATATATATATATATATATATATATATATATATATATATATATGTGTGTGTGATTCATATATAATTTTCTAAAGTTTATCAAAACACATATATAAGAATAACTATCATATATTAAATATATTAAAATTTTATAAAGTTACCCTAATTACATATATTTTAACATACTTATTATTTATTTTTAAGTACAAATAATTGTTTTGTTTATTTTTTTTATTTGATATATTGTTTATATATTACATGACTAATTATATTTTTGTAGTTTTCAAAGATTATGTATATTATTCATTAGTTAATTAACTCTGCAAATATGATTTGATAGGGAAATATTTTTTAGTGGATGGTTGATATCCAAATCGATGTCAATTATTGGATCATTTTCGAAGTGTACGTTATCATCTTCAAAATTCACATGTCAAGGTCGTTCTTTTAAAGATGCTAAAGAGTTGAATCTTCGTCGTGTTTTTTTGAGGAATTATATTGAGTGGACATTTGTATATTTAAATCAATGTTCAAAATATTCAAGATTACTCATTCATATCCATATACGGCCCAAATAGAACTTGTATTGGCTTGTGCAGGTTTGCAAAATTTTTTTCGAAAGACGTGTCGATTTGTTGAATTTCAAATCGAACCATATAACGAAGCTCAATTGCCTTCATCGACACAAGTTTATGAAGGTGACAACTTTGATCAATTATTTAATACTCAAGAACAACGAAGAGAAAATGCTAATTGGAGAGATACCATAGCCAATTATAAATTACAAAATTCACATAATTATATAAAAAAATTTACAAAAATCTTGGAAAAAAATCTATAAGAATCTATAAAATTTGTTTTACAATTCCATGAGATTCTATAAAAGTCAATAAAAATCCATCATTTAAAAAAGTCTTTAAAAATATAGAATGAATACACATCCCAGGACTCCGACCCGACTCATATCCGAAGTTTAATGGGTTTGATCTGTGAAACCAATCATACCCATAAAAAAAATTTATATTTATAAGATATTTTGACATATCTAATTTTAATTAACACAATCACAATAAAAAAAATATATATTTCAAATCAAGGCTCTCATTGAAAAATAACTCAATAAAATTAATTAATTAAAAACATTTTCTTGAGCTTCTTTTTAATCATCAAATATAATAGAACATGCTGATATATATTTACGCTTAATATTTATCTAAAACCAAACATAAAGATGAGATAAATTTTATTAAATTATATGGTTTATCATATTATTATAAAATCACAATTAAAAATATACATATCATTTTCATTGTTTGTACTTTACAAATATAAGAACACCATATACATCATTGATAATCATACATATATACTGATACCTCACGGATGAGCCCATTCAAATTGAGCCCACACCAGATCATGGGCCTCGGCCCATCCCTAGCCAAGGTAGAAGGCCCATGACAGACACATATATTCTCCTATAAATATCAGGTTTGAGTGTCCAATTCATTCATTCAATATATTATTTTTCAGCAACATCCTTAGCTGCTCCCCTTGTATCATCAGTCTCTGACTTGAGTGTCGGAGGGACTACGCCGGGACACCCTCCTGGCCCTTCTAACGGTCTTATACGTGATTTCAAGCTCAGGACAATATCGAAACATACGTCTAAACTAGTGACACTTGCTGGAATCGGATCCTAAATTTCCGTGAGTATCATATACATATAAGAACACATGGATACATCATTGATATTCACACACACACACACACACACACACACACACACACACACACACACATATATATATATATATATATATATTAGTAATAAAATCGTAACGGGTTGAGACGTTGAGTACGAGTTGGGTCCTAGACTCATTTTTCATGCTTATACTCGTCCCAAACAGGATGTAGGGCCCTTATCCGAAACTCCTACATTAAACAATTATAGGATGCAATAATAAAATAATAATCATAATCAGAGATAAATCGTCAGATGCGCAAAGAAGTAAAATTCATATAAAGTATGATTGTAATATCCTCCGCAACACTTGCGGAGATAACCCGAATAAGCGTATACAATGATATTGAATCTGTTTCTGTCCTGAAAACCCAAATAACAACAATAACCAAACTCTTGAAATAACTCCCCGTAGGCACCGAGATCTAAAAGCTCCCATCAGCTCCTCTTGGCCTGTCTCCAACCTGATACTTGCCATATGGAATAGGTTGTCCAAGATGAAAACGATGGTGTGAACAAAAAATCGTCGAATATGTGATGTATGAATATACAAACATATATGTTCATGTATGTACCATGATTGGTGATCATGGATCAAACTGGAAACTCATGCTCAGCCAATTAGTGCCCGATTTGTTCACAAGAGAGGGCTACTAAACTGGACATCTCAATTATACATGATCGAAATGATATAAAAATGGCTCATAATATCATGACAAAAACAGGCATTGTAAATCATATGACAAGTAAAATGCAAAATATAAGCATACATATTCAGCTGAATATCTAGGTAAGCAATTACGTACCTCTACAGTGGTATGGGGTATAAGGATTGTCTACTCTCTTATCCTAGACATCATAACCTAAAACATATATTATTCCCTTATAATGAAATTATCATCAATTGGATATCAATAAGCTAGTAGTTGTGTATTGCATCGAATAAAACTCACTGACACGGTTTGAACGCGATAAATGGATTGGGTATGAAACAGTTAGGCTAAGAAATGAAAGCTAACATCAGAGTGACTGAAACGTAAATTGCACAGGTTTGTCTCTGGATGTTTGGAGACTTGTATAAATCATGTGTCACTCATTCTTCCTCATAGAATGATTTCACTAAAAGACTTTGATAATTACAACTGCTCACTTCAACAAGATTTACCATTGTCTAAATGAAATTTTTTTGTATTTCACAAACTTAACACAAAATGATAGACAAGACTTCTTACTGTCAAATTACCAGAATTTCATAATGAAAACACAACGCACAAATGATTTTCGTTGATTTAATAAAATATTTTAAGTGTGTCATTTCTGAAAATCGTACAATCTGTGTAGTGCTTGCATAATTATGACATTTACAGGTAATCAGATACTGCACGAAAAACTTTATCTGATAAATCAACTTGGTCATGATACTTGATAGAGTAAAATGATAGTTTTCAGAGAATGTCTTCTGACGAGCCTGTCTAATTCAGTTGAGCGAGGTCAGATGTTGCCTTGAGTAAAGGTTCTTGATCAGTTGATTTCGACAATCATTTTTTCGATATTAAGCTCTTTGATCTTTGTTCGCACCTATCAATTTCTTTAGTAAAGTTAAGTTCGATTAAGTGGTTGTTAATCATCCAGAACTTGATTGACTTTATTATTCCATGTTAATCTATTCTTCCACAACTAGTACATAATTTTTTCTTTTAAAGATTAACTAAAGGTTAGTAAAATATCTATTCTAAAAAAAAAAAAAATTGACGTTTTTATTTATGCCTTACAAAATGTGTAGAAAAATAAATGTGTTAATTGAGACAAGGAATAAGATTAAACCATGAACTAGGACCCATTTTTTTTATTTTGAAATATACCAATTATCCAATTATTCATGTTACATACATTAAATTTTGATTATGTGAAATGTTTTTAAAATAAAATTATTCATGTCCACTTGGATTTTCTCTTAATCCATTTTTTAGGCCGATTTAAGTTTTAAAAAATTACCTCTCTTTTCTAGGCTAACTCTTCAATTAGTCATGCTTCATAATTAGAAAAACGAACATCGTGCAGTGGAAATGCCCGTAGCTCTGCCAAAGAAAGATGAGGGAAAATGGAATTTTTTTTATTTGATAAAAGAGCATGTTGGATCCCAAGTTAAGTATTGTTGCACAATATGTCGAACGATAAAGTACAGTAAACTTTTGAAAAAACCAGTGAATTAAATGATGAATAAAAATACAGTAAAGCAAAGCTTAAAGTAAACCAAATCGAGGCTTGTACAAAGTACAGTGTCCTTAAAACAGATTCGTCCTCTCCTGTATATGCTTCGAGGATCGTCTTGGACGTCTAATTCTCAGGATACAACGGAACAACCAGCAGTGACTTAGCACGAGGCACAACTACGGCGAACTAAAAACGTGTCTTCGCTTTATCACAAAAATTTAACGGAGGCCAAATGAAAAGCTAACAATATGAAATGCAAGAGAATTCTTGATAGAGATAAGATTTTCATATGTTTGAAATGAGGAAATAAACTCACTATTTATAAGCCTCAAAATGCACACTAAGAGTCATGCAAGATTAATTAACTCAATTAATCTTTCCATTAGTTCAAGAATAAGAAGAGCCAAAACTCTTCAATTATCTCAAGAATGTGGAAAGTCAAAAGACACTTCCACAATAATGAGCCACAACTAACTTAAGAATGTGGAGAGCCAAAAGATATTTTCACATTCAGAAGACATAATTTTTATTCAAACTCTAAATTTGATTCAAAATCCCAACAAGCATAACATCCTTATGCACCACCGGCCGGTCATACCTTATGGCCTGCTACTGTATCCGGTCTAAGGTTTTGCGTCGACCCGATTTATTCTAACTTAATCGAGTATATATATATATATATATATATATATATATATATATATATATATATATATATATATATATAATTTTTGGTGTTGTTCACTAGGGGTGCAAACGAATCGAATATGTTCGCGAGCTTTTCGAGCTTGCTCGATAAATATTCGATTCGTATTCGAACTTATCGAACTCGAGCCGAACTCGAACATGTTCGAACTTTTTTTCGAGCCGAACTCGAGCCCATATTATTTTGTTCGATAGTTCGCGAATAGTTCGCGAGCCTTAATATTTTATTAATATAATATAATTATATAATAAATATATATACATTTCGAGTATTTTCGAGCTTTCAAACCTTAATATTCGAGCAATAATTCGAATAGTTCACGAATATATTCGAATATTTCGAGCCGAACTCGAACTCGAACTTCATTTCGAGCCGAGCTCGAGCCCAAATATCTGAAAATTTCGAACTTCGAATCGAGCTCGAACTCGAACACACTAGATTCGAGCCGAACTCGAGCCTGAAATTTTTAGCATTATTCGGTCCGATTCGGTTCGTTTGCACCCCTATTGTTCACTCCTTTACATTTTTTCAGATTCCAATCATAATAATCGAATGGATCTATCATTTCATTTACATCTTCATTTCATCCGTTCATTTCATTTCTACCTTACTACATTTCATCATACCAAAGTATATAATTTTTCAAATATTAGAATTTCACCGCAATTCGACCTGTCCCCTACCCCGTCGTCTCCCCACCAAGTCTTTGGCTTGCCGGTGATTCCATCTCATTAAAATTGATTGATTTAACATTTAAACCTAGATCCAAATCCGTACTGGATTAATCTGAACTAAATTGTCCCCAATTCGGATACTGGAGGGGGAAAATATCAGAAAACCCTAATCTGAAAGTGAAAGAAGTGACCCTAAAGACCAATAGAAATGGGTGTCAGCACCCCATGTGAGTGTGGCCCTTCCTTCTTTAAAGAAACCGCAAAATGAGACAAAAGAGTCCCTTAAAGTTAACCTTTAATGATACCATCAAACAATACCCTTGTCTATTTTTTATTTTTTTATTTTATTTTTTGCCTTTTTTTCTTTTTCTATTTGAGTTAATGACTTTTCTCTACTTTCTACCTATGATTCAATAATATATCAAAAAGAATTGAAACAAACATATATGGCTTAATGTAATGTATTTTAAAGCACACCATTCATCTTTTCTATAAATAAAATGATGAATGACGATAGGACCTTAAACCAAGACTATTACATTCTCTCCAAAACCGAAATCGTTTCACGGGTTAATTTCAAAACATAATAAAAACCGAGGACTTATCGAAACTGTTGGTTTTAGAATCGTGATTAAGCCAAGCTTGGGGAGAAGCTATAAATGATGATTCAAAGAGATGATATAATGAAAAGCTACATGGAGGAGCATGAGGGGCAATGAGGAACTAAAAAAGAGTGACAGGAAATCTTGCTTTTAGGCAGGCTCCACTTGCTGTATCAAAATATATGCCCCTTTTGGAGTGGTGGATCAGCCTGAGTTGTTACCCTTGGGTTTTAACTCTTTTAACCCAACTGGGATTCACACACACTGATTTCCTTAATCATGCATATCATAACTCATCTTTCTTCTTTTTCATCCAAAAGCATTGCTTTCTTGGTTATGAAAAGTTACTTAATAGTTCAGGCAATGATTTCTAATTGACAATTAAACACATGTGATTCAAGTGCTTCTAAGGATATTAGTGTTAGGTGTAGTTGTGATATAATATCACCCCCCACATCGACTCCATAAACAATTTGTGCACGCTGATAAGCTTTGCAATTCTCCAGTGTAGCATTTTAGAATGGAGTTTCCATCTTGAACGACACAGCGCAGCGACTCCGCCGTTAATCAAACTGGAGGACGTGTTTCCATATTCGTATTATAAATTGAATTAAAGTGTGTAAACCAAATGTTGGTTGGTGGTTAAAACCATGCGACACTCCAGTAGGTAATAACTCAGTTGCAAGCAAAATGAGCCAAAGATAAATATACATAATAGAGAAGGTAAAAACAGGTAGATGGAGGTAAAATTTCCATTCTACGATGGTAAGTAAGAGTTGTACTCACTACTTGCTTTTGATTGTTATATGCCAAGAGCTGTATGTGGTCCACATCCACACTACTACAGAGAAGGGTGGGTACAGATAAATTAACAAAGACATACCCCACTCTCATAAATCAGTTCATCTGTCTTTTACTCCTGCATTATATATTGATGTCAAGTAGTATATGGTATTGCATAATTTGATGATGACAATAATCTTGAGGAAATCTTTTCACGAATCTTTTTTTTCTTCTGTTGAGGCTATGGATTTTGGCTATACATGTAGAGGACATTTTTAACTTCCTCGTATAAGTTACTCAAACTTTCTGCATCAATAAATACGAAAAGGCAAATATCAAGAAACAAGAAACTGTACAACTAGTAATCTTCAGTCAAGTTGATTGGAAAAATGGTGTTATATTGTACAGCGTGAAGGTCACAAGCGAGATGTATGATAGATAAACAGTAGGGGCAAACCAGGGAAAACGGGAGAGCAGGGTAATTCGGGCTGAGAAGGGGCGATTTGATGCAACAAGGGATTGAGATTAGAACTTTTAAACTACTACATATAAAATTTCAAATTTAATTCATGTATGAGGAGTGACCGCCTCCGGCGTTTCCGGTGGTATACGTCCTACTAAAGGGCAATATGCATCTGAAGCATTGATACAGTCATATATCATGCGCTAATCAAACTTTTTGTTACATTTTGTGCAACATCTCTTTGCAGCTTTATGTGAATGTACTCTACATTGTTAGATATATTGATTGGTTATCCGTCCCATATCTTGCTATAAGATATGTGGTACATTTATCCCCTGTATTAGAAGTAGCACCGGTTAAGAGCAGAAAATAAATGTTCTTAAGATAAGTGGTCTTACCAAGCTAAGGTAAATCCTGCTTGTGAATGCCCTGATCAGCTCTAACACCTACATTTTAATGGCTGAGGGTTCAGTCAGTCTTTTGAAGTTAAATTCATTAAATGGTGAAGCTACGGAGCCAAAGAAAATGAGTTAAAGGCGAAAAGTACCTAGGCATTTGAAAGTAACATGGCTTGAGAGGAGCCATGGTGAGGGGAGAACTATTGGGGAGCAACGGGGGAATGTTAGAAGATGTATTTGTAACATGTATGTTATCATCAGCCTCATTGAAAGCAGGGAAGAAAGCGGACTGATTTTCAGCAGCGAATTTTGTAGGAGAAGCAAAAAGGTTATCGGGAAGAGAGTAGCCCAAGCTGTTTTCGCAATAAACAAAACTTAGAACTAGCTAGTGTAAAAAAATAAAGATTACAGGCAGAAATTTTAATGGTTTTGATTTATAAAAAAGACAGTTTGAGTATTTCAGCAGGATAATCCCACGTTTCATTGAAATAAACTAGTCATACCTTTCAGAGGGATCAGAATGATCGGATTTTGTATGTTCTTTCTTATTGACACTATCAGCAGTGTTGTTAGATAAAGATTCAGTCTCTTCCACCAAATTGAAATCATCTGTTACAGTATGAAATTTAGCAGCTCCTTGGCCACTAACAAACTCTGCAAGAAATACAAAATGACCATCTATTATTTGGCAAAACAATAAAAAGTGAAGCTTAAGTCATCCATTTCTTAACATGCGCAAATAAACACATAATGTAAAGTATGGATTTACATAGCTAACCTCTTGAAACATCCTGATTACAGGCATTAGAAGAAACACTAAGATTATGATTTATCAGCATCTGAGACTGTCTGGGAGAGGAAATCGGGAGACCGGAAGGAAGGCTTGGCACAAAACGGTGTCCATGCTGCTGATTTTTTAGGTCCATTAGTTGTAAATTCATCATCCTTCTTCCTTGGAGTTCCACAGCATGCTGTAATTCTGTCTCCTGCTCCAATTTTCTCCTGAGCATGGTCTCTTGGGAATTTAGTAACATCCTAGGTCCTGCAGGAAAAAAACAAAAGAAAAATCATGTAAAAACATTACTCGCTTTTTCAGGATAACAAGAAACTATTGCGCATACCAAATGGGACGTCGAAGTGTTCTCTAGAGTCAAGCTCAGTTGGGCTCAAACAAGATGCATATTCCCCTATCTCCATGTGTTGATGTTTGTTCCTACAATTGTCAGTAAACAATGGAACTTCAATACTGGGTCAGCATTGGGAATCATCACAACGAGAAGATTGAGAGAAAAGAGTACTTGTCCGAAATTTTTCCCTTTTCTTTGTACGGTTTGACAAGCACACGAGAATCACAAACGAAATGAGGATTCCCTTTTGCCAAAATGAGCTTCACAGTCTCTGGGTAGACAAATGTAACAAATCCAAACATTCGCTTCTGCTGATACGGAATCCTAACATCTTGCACTGGTCCCAACATACTTCAAATCAAGAAGATCAAAGCATCAATACAACAGACCCTAGAAGGATACTTACGAATCAAAGTATTAAACAAAAGCAAAAGAAATCACCCACCTAAAGTAGTTCGAAACATCCTCCTCCTTAAACGTGCTATCAGCTGGAAATGTCAAGTAAATCTGTCGAGAGTTCGAACTTGAACCAGCGCCCAGACCCATTGGTGCAAAATCGTTCCTCTCAAGCCGAAACCTATTAAATTTCTGGAATTCATCTCCCATCATCAATGCAGTAGCAGCCGATCTATCGAGTATGAATGTTGAATATGAGAAATTATGTTAAACTAGTTCAAACCAAAAACCTCAAGGCATCGTCCCAACAGGCACATTTCAACTACCAACATAAGCTATTTGAGAATACAATTCCAAATCTACGAGACAACAGAAGTTTCACACAGATGTATCTCGTAACAAGATCTCAAGGTAAGATACAAATTAAAATAAGCAGTAGAAATAAAGTATTACCATAACAACATACAATTTGGAAACCAGGATGTGTATAATGTGCATCAGAACATAGCAGCTTCTCAAGATTCACGAGCACATATAATAAATAAGAAACTAGTCAAGGTTCATAAAAAGTAGAGAAAAGAGAAATCCAAGAATTTTACCTCTGGTTCTCATTCAGAAAGTTCACGCCCTTGTTGTAAGCAAAAGGGTAGTGACCTCCAGAAGCCATTAGAGCAAATTTCTGCTGCTGAAGAGCCTTAATTCTCAATAACTCGTCGAAACCTGAAACGCTCTGGCCTGGAGACCCTACTTCAATTGTTTCACCACTACCAATATCACTGTGCAAGAACTTGCAAGTAGTACCGTTCTTGCAAAACCCCCTCGCGAAGTACATGCAAGGTCTCCACCCAAATCCACTTCCACCACCTCCTTCCTCGAGATTTGCAAGAAATGAAGCATCATTCACAGAGCAACTCCTCCTGTGGAATGGGTTAGAGTGAGGCGAAGGAACGCTGCTGACATCCTCACCATATGGGTAAATCAGTGAATCACTCCTTCCGCTAGGACTCATTATCGGATCCACCAGAGGTTCATCAACAAACAAAAGCTGATCTTGAAGTTGGTTGTGCACCCCACCAGTTCCACCACTCAGAGTCTCATCATTAAAGTCCTTTCCTCCATAAAAATGCAAACTTGGCGAACGCGAACCATTATTAGCACTAGTAGCGCCAGCATTCGAGCCATTCACAACAGCAGCATAAGAAATAGGCCTCGGGCTGCTTCTTGGGAAAGTCCCAGCGGGAGAAGAAGGACTGCTCAAATGAAATCCATTGTTTGGCACCAAGATTCTAGGTGAAGTTTGGGGAAATGGGCAGTTCGACCCAACAGAAATTGACAGAGGGGCTGAAGGGTTCACACTCGGGCTACTCGAAGGAATCCCCAGAACAGCTTTCGCTTTGTTAACGTAAGTTGACAAAACCGCTTCAGAACCAAACGCTAATCTTATCATCTCCTTCTCACCTTGGTCTTGTATCAGTATAACCCCCATGATTCTTGAAGCGTTTTCCGGATCCAAAGTCTGAATCCTCGACATCACTATCTTTGTGGCCTCAGATGCATCCATGGCGGCTTGTTTTCTCTACTATAACTGTGTCTTTCCACTGTCACAGTTGTAGAATCCAGCGGGAACTCCACCGAAGAAAGAGCTTTTCTTGGACCTTTTGCAGTGCCCCCTCTCTCCTCAGAAGTAAGAAATGGAAGCGAAGAGTAGGGTTTTAAGCAGTTTGCGCAGAATTAAAGAAGCTTTTCAGGGACCGAGGAAACCGAGAGTGAGAGTGGAGCGAGAGGGAGGGGCGTGTGTGTTAAATTTGGGAAATTATTAGGAATGAGGGTGGCAAATATGAGTCCTATGCTGTAAAAGGTAAGCCACGATGAATTGGTGCTTATATTTGGCTAATCATTGTACATATTAATTACATTCGATAATTATTTTTTGACATTTTACATATATTTTTATTTTTTTATCTTAAGGATGATAAATATTTTGGACATTTGTTTAAAAAAAAACTTGGATATAAAAATATAGAGTCTGTTATGTTATATAAATCCGAATGTTAAATAAAAAGTAAAACAAGAAATTAAACAAAATATTAGAGTCGTGGAGACGAGATAGATGAACGGACGTACAATAATGTAATAGTTGAGAAAAAGTATATTAGAGGAAAAATTAGGGTTGCATCTATTGAAGAAAAATTGAGTACGATACGTCTGAGATTATATGGGCATGCACAAAAGTGAATCAATAGAGGCTTTAATTAGGAGATGCGAGACCGCGACTAGTACTTATATTAATAGACGAATAGTGAACAAAAAATAAACTTTAATAATAACGATTAAGACAATAAATATAGATTAGATATAATATAAGATAAAACGCAATGACATAGGATGATACATATAGCCGACCACAATTAATTAGACAAAGTTGTGTGTGTTGTTGTTCGCGAAATTTAATATTTTATGAATAAATATAATATAAGTATATATTAAATGAATATATTTTGAGCTTTAATTTTTTATTAATTCGCGAATATGTTTGAATACTTCAAGATGAAATAGAATTCGAGAAAAAAATTATATTTTTGAGCTTTGAGTTAAATTCGAGCTCAAATATTTATTTTTGACCATTAAGTACATGTTGATGTATTTTTTAGGGGTCTTTGTCTGATCATCCTTCGTCTTTTCATCTTCTTTAATTTAATTAATTGATAATTCAATCATCTTTTCGAATTTGGAAGATTATTTGTAGATCTTTGTTTTGTTTTTGAGAAGCATACTAAATCACTTCATTTTGATAACCGGACTTGGAGTCATAACCAAAAAATCAGAACTTGCTTTGTCAAAGTGGTGGTAACTTCAATTCAATCTAGTTTGATCTTATGACCAATAACTCTCCTCAATAACATTTGAATCCGCGCTAAGTATGATTTATAGTATTTTGAGTTGGTTGTTCAACTGTTTTGAAAGCTAGTCATTTAGATCACCGAATGATACGACATGCTCAAAAAAATCAGTTGTGTCATATATTCAATCGAGATGAATTCAAGTTTCAGTTTCTCAAATCTTCTAAATTGTTATTTACCGGCTACACACTTAATGAAATATATTAGCAACACAATAATAAGTTTTATTATCAACAAAAGATTATTAGTGATTTTCAACCCAAAATCGTAATTGTAAAATTATATACATTTTCAAACAAAGTTAATTCTATTGTCATTTGTTTATTTTCATCCAATTTTTATCATATTTACAAATTAATTTATTAGTTTTTGAAGCCTAACCAAAGATAGAATTGACCTAAAACCAAGGCTCACATTTCGTTTCATTAAAAGTTAAATTTTTACATATTTCTACGAGATTATCCAGACAAACAAATTGACCTAAGAGGTGTTTCCTCATCCAATAGCAAGCTAACTTTAGGGCGTACACTACCTCAACTATGTATCTAAAGATGTATATTTAATATATGTCAAGTCAACGGAAAAATCAAAAGATCTCGTATATATTAATAAATGTTCACTTTTATATGTATCTGTATTCTGTAGGATACGAAAACGTCTCGTTTTCCGTCTACATGTGTGTCTATGTTTCTTTCTATCTTTGAAAATGTGGATGGGGTTTTGTCTTAATATATTTGGACAAATTAATTAATTGTGGGGTCAAATCTTCTTTAAATAGCAATTTTAATCCACCAAATGTTTTAGCCATCCTAGTTGTGGCATTAATCAATTGGTCTTGTTGGATTATTTAGTAAGCATGATATCTAGACAATTTATAGGTATTTTTGGTAAAATTATCCTAGTCAAACTACAAAGAGTCAATGGGCCACTCATAAAAATAATTTTAATTAAATAATAATAAAAATTACTTCATCCATCCCATTTGTTTAAGATAATGTGTTTTTACTGGTATTTAAAAAGGTATTGAAAAAATAAATTTTAGAATAAAATTTTTCAGTTTAGTATTATTCAATGAATATCTTAATATTTATTAAAAAAATTGTTGGAATTAGTTTATATGTTTAATTATAAAGGTGTATTGATAAAAAAAAAACATAGAAAATACTCATAAATATGAAAACTTAACTATATATTTGAGACTGATAAAAAAATGAACTTTAACTTTTACATTTTGACAAAACTTGTGTAAGACGGTCTCACGAGTCGTATTTTGTGAGACAGATCTCTTAATTGAGTTATCAATGAAAAATATTACTTTTTATGCTAACAATATTACTTTTTATTGTGAATATCGGTAAAGTTAATCCATCTCACAGATAAAGATTTGTGACAAGAGACCTACTCTTACATTTTATGAGGGACGATGTTTCACAACCGTCCAATCATAGTATGTAACAAGAAATTACCAAGGTGGCCATAAATGTGGGTTGGGCTCATCACCCCAGCCAAATTTAATGGGTTGAGTTAGGATTTCCCAACCAATTAAAATTCGGGCCTCCGCGGGCCAGCCCGCATTGGTCACAAGACTAGGGCGTGTGTTGATATATATATATATATATATATATATATATATATATATATATATATATATTGATAATTTTAGGGATATACTTCTTATTTTATAGCATTTGAATTGCTATTTTTTTAACTAAAATTTCGATGTGAGAATGCATATTACCTTACAATCTCAAGCATTGAAAAGTAACATGCATTATGTCACATCGAAAATTTAATGAAAGAAAATATATTGCAATATTATAAAATAATAAGTCCGCTACTTAATTATTTTTGCTAATATATGTATAAATATGAAATCAATTATATTATTTTTTTATTAAAATTATTAAAAAAAATTAATAAATTTTTATTTTTTTATGAAAAATTAGGTGACACGCTGGTTGGCACGCCTAACCCAGTAACCCAGTGCCCATCTTGGGTTGAGATGGGTTATCGACCTTCCAGGAGTCGGGCCGACCCGCTGCCAAACCATCAGGTGTCCGGTTTTTGACCGGCCGACCCGTTTGACAAGTCTACCCAAAGGGTGTCTGAGTCAATGAAGTAAATGACGTTTGATTAATGATCAGAAGTTCGAATCTCTCTACCAACAGCTTCTCGGGCGAGTTTGTCACATATGATTTGTTTAGTATGATTTACCTAACTAACATATTTTACAAGCTATTACATTAATTCGAAATTTTACAAATTGGACAAATGATAACTATTGTGTGTTATTATGTTATAATAAAAATGGTAAATAACAAAAATATTCATTTTTTTTATGAAAATATTTATTATTTATATTATTATATTAAAATGTGGTCATCATATTAATTACCTTAGATGACATCAAAATATTTAATTTCATAATTACCCTCTTTACCTCACTAAAAATATCATCAAGTCACTCCATATTTTACATATAAAAAAATCTGAACAAAACTTCTTTTTTAAATCGAACCACTCTTCTAAATTGAAAATAATTTCGTGTTAATTGTTTAGTATTATTTGATCAAATTAAAAAATAATAATTGTACATGCAACGAATGTGAATTTTTTACTAGTATCTATAAAGTATACTCCAAGGCATAGTTTGGTACACACGATAAGATAAACATGTGATATATAATATAAGGATAAGTTAAGAATAAATAAGTTTGATATGATTTTAATAAGAGTGATTAATTTTATATATTAGATTGTAATGATAAACTTATCATAATAAATTTTATAATTTCAAAATTATTGATTGAGTTCATATTTATTATCCGTTCATGTGCCGACAGTACTTGCATGATTTATTTATTTTTACTTAATTTTATATATTATATAAATATGATAATGGAGCAATTGATTTTGTAAGTCAAGTCAAACGTCAATTTTTAAGGTTAATCGAGTGATACTAATAATTTATTTTATTGAGATTTATAAAAACAATTTATATAATTATCTCGAGTTCATTTATATAATATATAAAAATAAATAAAAATATTGTTTTTTATTTTAATTTTATATTAAGGTCTAAACACAATGGCTTTTTATAATAGAAAACTTTAAATATATATAAAAATCATTTATATAATTATCTCGAGTTCAAAACACCATTATTTTGATAATATATAAAAATAAATAAAAATATTTGATAGAGTTCAGATTTTTTATATATTGAAGAGAATTAATTCATTTGTGGTATTTTTTATCATTAAATTAAAATTATCACATATCATAAAAGAGATATTTTATCGATGTATAAAATTATTTATCATGGACTTATGATATTATCACGAGCTTTCTAAAAAGATACCAAACTTGAGATAATGAAGATTATTTATCAATCCATCTTTTATCCAGTGTACCAAACTATACCTAAATATATGTGATGTGTGGTAGCGTGTAACTCAATTGTAAATGTTTGATATTATGTTTTGGATCAAATATATGCAGATAATAAAAAATTCGATTACATTGGTCATGAGTTGTTTTAGTTGTAATTTGAGTATCTGTCAAACATTAAAAACGAAGGACCAAAATTAACTACTTTATCTTAGAAGGGTGTATTTATTTTAGATTTTTTAAGATTTTATTGAATTTAAAAAGTCCCAAATTTGATGTTATTTAAATTAAATCAATTTTCACAGACATAATAGTTTGATTAAATCTTTTTAGCCATAATTTTCACAAAATAAGTGTTACATTGGGCCGAATATCGAGTGATAATTGGGCCAAAAGATACTGTCCAATCGATTTGACGTACGAGTCAAACTTTGACCCACTTGAGATTAATATGCCTATGCCCCTATATATATTTGGGGTCCACATGCCGTCCACGTAGTCTATTTAAAACCATGGCTAGATTTAAATCTGTACAAACTAAATGATAATCATATTCTAAATTTTTCTTTATGATGCAATTCCAATAAGAAAAACGTTTCTCAATGGTTGATATGCAATATAATTGATTACATTTGACAGAACAATTGAAATATGGTGACTGAGCTGTTATATAGTTTAAAAGATTATGTTAGTTACGTTACCATCAACTGTAACTTTTGGTAAAACGGCGCGCGCTCGATCCTACAATTTGTATCAGAGCCGATATCACGAGTTATATTTTCATTGATTGCAATATGAGTGCTATTATTGAGAGAGAGATTTTTTTGACGTAATAATTGTCTCTACTCGTAGAGCAATTAAAACATAAAGTGAAATATATACAAACACAAGCCATAAAATAAGAATGCAAATAGCATCACTCGTTTGACATATTTTGGAATGTCTAACTTATAATGTAACGATGTAAGTTGAATATTTTTTTACATGCAAACTAGAGACCAAATGAAAAAGGAAAGAACAACGAGAGTTTACCTAATGTTCATCGAAGAGTAGCGGATGTCAGTTTCTACCTCATACAAAAATAGACAAGTCCTATTTTCTAAATCAAATAATGTAAAAAAAATAAACATAAAATGTATTTTTTATGGACAGTGCAGTCATGTCTCCATCCAATAAATTCTCCTTCAAATTCATCCAAAATTTTGTGCAGTGGGTCTTATATGTTCCATGATAAAATTTTTTTAAAAAAATAAAAAAGTTTCGCTTATATCTAAAGCCCATATACGTTTTCGAAAAGCCCAAATTTGAAGAGATAATCAGTTTAATATGGCCCAATAAACTCATTCAAAATTCTGGATGGCCCGGCCCAACTTTATAGAGGCAACAATTATAGATGAATACTATCTATATTATGTTATTAAGTTTGAGACATTTAAAATAACTAATTTTTGATGTCATGGTTTGTTTTAATAATTATATATATTAATACAATATTAAAAATTTAAGGCAAGTTACATAAAATTCAGTTGACAAGACATTGTTTTATTAGTCGCTAAGTTATATGTTTAAATCTTACTCTATTTTTTATTCTTTTTTTTATTTATATATTAAAATTGTAGTGTCACTATTTTTTATGAGACAAAAACTTGTGTGAGACGGTTTCATGGGTCGTATTTTGTGAGATAGATGTCTTATTTGGGTCATCTATGAAAAAATATTACTTTTTATATTAAAAATATTACTTTTTATTGTATATATCAATAGGGTTAACCTATCTCACAGATAAAAATTCGCGAAACCATCTCCTTAAAGATTTACTCATTTTATAATTATATTTTGATTATACAATGCACATTTTTATAATTATATTTTGATTACACAATGCACATTTTTATAATTATATTTCGATTTTTATTTAAATATAAATTAAATAAATTATAAAAAATACTATACAAATACTTACACGTCCGTCGGTGCACGAGAAAAAAATAAAAATTCATATACAGTAAACCTAAATCAAATTCAAATCCCTAATAGTGCACATTTCGATGGCGAACATCGAAGCGGAGGCGGTGGATTTCGAGCCAGAGGATGACGATCTCATGGATGAAGATATGGGGGAAGGTTCTCCGACCCGTGGAGCAGCCTCAATCCCGCGGCTGAAGTCCGCCATCACCGGCGGAGGCTCATCTTCAGCTCCCAAGAAGACTAAGGGTCGCGGCTTCCGCGACGAGGCTGCTGCTGAGGCTGACCGAAATGCCCGAATGTCTGCCCGCTTCGACTCCATCGACTCCGACGGCGGTCCTGGCCCCGAACGATGTCAGAATATCTGATTCTACTCGTTTTTAGATATCATTTCCTTTTTTTCCCTCCATCTTGTTTTTTCCTTTGTTTAATTTATCCTGCTGACGAGCCACCTTGTTTTTGTATGGTCGAATTGATTTAGTTTATATTCGTGGGGTTTTGAGGGGCATATTCTCTCTAGGTTTAGCTGTCTTAAACTCCGTAGGAACTTTGATATGAGTGAGCCCAGTAAATATCTGAGCAGCATATTTATTTATTTTCGTTTTTGGGTGCTATTTTATGATTTTCCTGTAGGTTGTGTTTGTGGAGATGGATTTAAAGTTCATGATTATAATTTTTTTGTTTTATTGTTTACGATGAAATATTAAATTTATTTGTATACTAGTAAGATAAAGTATAATGGATTCAAATGATAATATTATTTGGTGAACTTGAAATACATTCTAATTAATATAAAATGCTATAAAAATATGTTACGAGAGAATTTGAAGATTATGGTCTTCTTTCACTAATCAACAAATATATATTTGAAATTTATCGATTATAAATGCATCAATCCAAACGCAGCCGTAATGTATATGTTGATTCTTTTATGTAATCTGTATTCTATATTTTCTCTTTTATCCAAACCAGTGAATTGTAAAGTGCATAAATAGGAAGAGTTTCAGGTTTTTCATTTATAGGTGGGTACTTAATGGAGGGTTAATAGAATTAAGAAAACAGGTCCAAATCATTGTTTCTTAAGCTTTTGTTGTTTTGGTGAAGTTGTATCAAACTTTTTGCCTATACCTATTAGCTCTTTTTTACCCTTTTTATATTGGTTAAAGAATTGTTTCTTCAACTGAATTAATCTGAGATATGGACGCTGAGAGAGTGGACTTATTTTTCAATCAGTTTTCAGGAGCGATTTGCTAAGAATAGGTGATATTTGCAAGTACTGAAGAATATGGTTGGCTTTTGAGAGATGAAATTCTTAAATTGAAAATTAATAGCATTAAATATTGAAAGTGGGTTAATTTATTGCCTCCCTTCCTGATGTAAATGTTTCCTACTACTGTCACCTCAACAGTATACTTTCACTATTGTATTGTATTACTAATTTTAAAACTATTATTGGTGTACTATATCAAAGACTTGGCTTATGTTCTAATGTTGTTGTACTTGTCCAGCAATTGAAGGATGGATTGTTCTTGTTACTGGAGTTCATGAAGAGGCGCAAGAGGATGATTTACAAAATGCTTTTGGTGATTTTGGCGAGATTAAGAATTTACACTTGAATCTTGATCGACGCACTGGGTTTGTCAAGGTATGATGAGTTGTAATTTTGTTGAAAGCTTAGTTAGTGTATTGTCATACACTCATACAGCTGAATTATTTCTAGTAACTGATCTGTATACTTTGATGAAATGGATTCTTATAGTATCTGGAACTTTTAATACTATCAAGATGTTTTCTTGAGCTTGTCCGTACCAAATAATATGGTCCATTTTGTTTCTCTGCATGATGAATCTTTCTTTTAGGTGCTTTCTGTTAGCTAACCAAATATGCTCATTATTTTGCAGGGTTATGCACTTATTGAATACGAGAAGTTTGATGAGGCTCAGAGAGCTATTACAGATATGGATGGAACTGAACTTCTGACACAGCCCATAAATGTTGATTGGGCTTTCAGCAAAGGCCCATTCAGGAGGAGGAATTTGCGAAGGAGGTAAAATTTCAAAAAGTTACTGTGAATTTGTAATGGTCGATGTTGGCGTTGTCAATGTTCAAACTCTAATTCATGTCAAAATAATGCACATTGTTGTAGGTAATCTGACTGGAGTGTTCAGTCACTGTTAGACAGTTTTTGAGCTATTTAATGAGGGAAATATTGTTTTTTGATGTTCCTTATGGAATACAGCCTGGATGGGGACCCATTCTGTAGGACAAAAGACCTATCAATGTTGGAAAATAATGAAAGAAGACTGGAAAGGATTAGAAAAATCAAGGACCTTAAACTGCTAAGTGTTAACCCTAGTATTAACTATTCCGATCACTTACCTGAAAATTGTCTTATTCTTTTCCATAAGTTTGCCGGATCAATGCTTTGAAAGTTCTACTTGTAAATTAACAACTCTTGATGTATGCTATCAACACTATTTGCATGGAAATGATCCTGCGCGAGATTTTCCTTGGGCCATCTAACCTACTTCGTGTGCACCTTGTGAAAGTATAGATATGCCATTATTTGCATTCTGGTTTAGTCTTCTGGCTTGCTTTGTAGCAACAATAGTTGAAAGTTCACTGTAGAAAGAGCACCCTCTGATTTAGAAGCTTCAGAACAAAAAATTGCACCAACTTTGATCGCTATTTTCTTGTTGAAACATTCACTCCTACATATTTGAAGTCACCATATTAACCGTATCTTTTTCAGATCACCTCGAGCTCACCGCTCCAGAAGTCCTAGGAGAAGGTTTTGATGTTCACATGACTTGGCATAGCGTGCTTTTGTTTTTTCGGTTCGAGTCAAGAGACGACTGATGTTATGGGTTTGATGCTAATAGATGACTATTATATATGATTGTTATTCCTACAATAATACTTTCTTTTATTTCCCCTTGACGAATACCGGAGAGCCATGATCTTCATCCACAAGTTTCTCTTAATGTGTAACTAAAACATTCTCTAGTAAAGTTTTATGCAGACCTCATCTCCATATAGTTCTACCATTACGATAATGCGACTTGGCTTCATCATCCTTTCCCCTGTTCGACGACGGTGATGCAGGGATGTGATGTTTTATTCCAATTGGGTTAAATCGCTTTTGCCGCCCTTGGTATAAGGGTCGTGCAAAATCTTATGGTACCTACCAGGCTACCACTGACACGGAGAATATCCAGCCGGCTAAATGTTCTTGCATTCGGTATAAGTGTCCTAAAAAGTCTTGTAGAAATCAGTTTTAATTTTTATTTTTTCAATCTCAATATATACATATAAATATTGAATTTTGGTCCGTAGAAGTGTTTAGATTATGTTGTTTTTTGTTTCTTGTTCATTTCTGGTTCTTTACTGTGTTATATTTGAAAAATCATTTGAATAATATTGTTAGCATGTGCTTGGATATAGTCCTTGAAATAATATATCTGTACTTATTTAGATAATTTTAATAAAATAATTTCAAATTTATTTCCTATAAATGTAGTTTTAATTATAACATGTTTTAAATACATCAAATTATTGATATAATTTGAAATTTAAATGATGCGGAACGATATCATTCTTGTCGGAGAAATCGTAAATTGGTGCTGCCATTTCTATAACGAGTTATATATTTTTTTTCAATATTTTCATTCGAATGCAATCTTAATTTTCACATATATATATTTATATTTTGAATCATAAAAGCAAAATTCGAATATTGACATGATTTAAAGTAACTCATAATTTAGGATCCCAACTGCCGATATATTTAGGCAGAGCCAAGGTTGGGATTTATGCATAAAAATTCACGTGAGATCGTCTCACAAGTCAACTTTATGATATGGATGTTTTATTTGGATCGTTAATCAAATTTTTTTTTAACGCTAAATATATTACATTTTATTGTCTAAATATGAGCATGATTGACATGTTTTACAACTAAAATTTCGTGAGATCATCTCATAATATATCTATTCGAATTTATGAGGTGTCAAAGAAAGTTGTCTTCCCTCTTAAAGAAAATTAATTTGTTTTGCATCAACAATTAATTATACAACTAATAATTTAATTGTAATTGTGTTTCGTATGAACACCTGTTGCCCAACTAGTTATCAACTCCTAATAGTGTCAGTAATCTTAGGGAGTTGCACCATTGAATGCGACAGCTCAAATTGCTTTAAAATTGATGTCTTTATAAAAAAAAAATTAAAGTTCCCGTTCGGTTTTCAATCCAAATCACACCATTTATGTGTCATTTTGTTAATTGTCATTTTCATAATGTATTACTAAAAATTATTTTTGAGAATATTTACTTAACAGATAAATATTTTTGTTTTATGATCTTTTTACTTAAGGTGAGTTTGATACAAAAATTGTAACTTAAGATATTAAATAATTTAAGCTTTTTTGAGTGTTTTAATTAAAACATGTTGAATCAGTTTTGACGTTTTGATTAATGTAAAAAATTGTATTTATTTTTATTTTTATATATAAATAAAACTGAAAACCCAAAAATCAGAAATAATCAGCTTCTAAAAAACACTCGATTGATTGTCTAATAACAAAGTTTTCGTCATATTTAAAAAGTTCCCGAAAAAATAATATGCTATAAAAAGAAATATTTATCAGTATTAAAATTCTCAATTATTCACACACACACACACACACACACACACATATATATATATATATATATATATATATATATATATATTTATTGATTTAGCCCCCAACAAAACAATTATACTAAAATGAGTACAATAAAGAAGTTACTATGATATTGAGTGAGAAACGAAAGCGTGGACGTGAAAACAGAAAATGGACGTAGACATGCTGCTGTCTTTGTAGGTTTGTACAAAGATTTCAATTTTTTTGGGGTTTCAATCTTGATTATGGTTCAATCCAACTGCGAACCATATAATTGGGACCCCATGCATTGAATTTCTTGACCCCTTCCCTCAATTTCGTCATATAATTTCTCTCTTTTATAATATCGAAATTAAGTAAGCCATGCATTCAAATGAATGCAGGAAATTTCACGCACAAATTGTCAATACCCCGAACAACCATTCATCTCTTATATAAATACGGAGGTGGGTTTTGTATTTCAGCCAAGAAAATGAAGTGAGGGGACAAAAGTTTTACTTTTTTGGTGAATACAGTTGTTTTTTCACGCACTGGAGTAGATTGGGCTTGATGATGGAGATAGAAGCGGCGGGTGGTGGTGCGGATGCTGTGTTGGGTGGTGCTTCCGGCGGCGATGTCGAGATGGGATTTCTGCGCAGTGGCGGCGAAGCTTATTTGGTGTGGCAGGAGCTCACGGTGGTGCTACCCAACTTTGGGCAGGGGCCGACGAGGAAGCTGCTTCATGGGCTAAACGGGTTCGCAGAACCTGGTCGGATCATGGCCATTATGGGTCCTTCGGGTTCTGGCAAATCTACCCTTCTTGATGCTTTAGCCGGTATTTGTTTTCAATGAATTCGTAATAAAGGAATTAGAATGTGTGTCTATATATATATATATATATATATATATATATATATATATATATATATATATATATATGTTCAGCAATATCCAACTAAAGAACTACACCAAACTTCGATGTATTGTATTTGGTCTTTGTTTTTTCAAGAAACCAGAAATTTTATGTCTTATAAAATTTTTGGTTAAGTAATTTGTGTGGGTTGATCATGGTATTTGCCCAGCCCTAATGTTTGCTTAAGATAAAAAGGCTACTAGTACGACTCTCCTTATAACAAGCAAATGACACGTTGGTTTTTACTCGTTTGGAGGGGACAGCAGGCTCAACGATATGAATGAGTTATTGTGCAATAATGTTCGCCATCTCAAATTCAAGTAGGCCACAATTCAGCGCTAAATCTACTGACTTCAATGGGACAATATGTTAGTAGTCTCACATCGCTTTGATAAATTTTTTGAGAGTCGTATATATAGACTTGGATAATCATCTTTACTTGAGCTAGTTTTGGAATTGAGTTAGAGCTAAGTCTCAATTTTAACATAGTATCAGAGCGTAGGTTCCACCGTAGATCATTTATAAAATTCACGCTTTTATTCTTGGGCTTGATGAGCCACATCGGTTGGATAAAATACATAAGAATTAAATATATGGTCTTGGATAATCCTCTTCCTTGAGCTAGCTAGTTTTTGGGGTTGAGTTAGGTCTGAGTTCTAATTTTAATACAATCTACACAGAATTGCTCATTATTGTTTGTTTTACTTTAACGTTCTCCATTTCGGATTAATATTTAATTTTGTTGTCAATGGATCTACAAAAAGGGGCTTGCGGTATTTGGAACTTTGAAAAACAGTGGGTTGTGTTAGATAATACAATATATTACAATATAAAGTAGTTAGGAGAGTAGGTTTACAGTTAGTTTACGGTTGAGATGAAAAACACTATGTAACAAGAACTCAAACGCATATTCTTCAGTTAGGAAATATACATTTTCTTCTCTTCCGCAATATGGTATCAGAGCTCGGGTTCCACCGTTATGTGTTGTTGGACTGTCTATAATTAGGCCACCCGTTCTGCCCATAATTGGGTCATTCGTAAATTCCACGCTCCAGATGTTCATTCCTAAGCGTGAGAGGGGTGTGTTAATTGTCCCACATCGGTAGGATAAATAACCTGGGAGTTGCATATATTGGCTTGGACAATCCTCCCCCATTGAGCTAGCTTTTGGGGTTGAGTTAGGTCCAAGTTCCAATCTTAACATGGTATCAAAGCTGTCACAAGTCAGATGCTGTCCATGTGGTTACCCGGTTCTATAGCATGGTTGAAAATCAATTTCAGAAACGGATCAAAGTCTTTCGCACTGATAATACCAAAGAACTTACATTCACTGAGCTGTGCCAAGCCAAAGGCATTTTACGTCAGTACTCATGTGTACAAACCCCTCAAAAAACTCGGTGGTTGAAAGGAAACATCAACACCTTCTCAACGTGGCTCGGTCACTTCTTTTCCAATCTCGGGTACCCAAGAAGTTCTGGGGTGAATGTGTTCTGACTGCAACCTTCTTGATCAATAGGGTACCATCACCGAGAACCAAAAATAAAGCTCCATATGAGCTTCTATATCACATACCCTTTGATTACTCTACTCTACGTAACTTCAGGTGTCTTGCATTTGCTTCTACGTTGGCTGCTCACCGTGATAAGATATTTCCTCGAGCATGCCCATGTATCTTTCTGGGATATCCCTCAGGCATAAAAGGATACAAATTACTTAGCATAGACACTCAAGAAGTATTTATTTCCAGGGATGTTATCTTTCACGAGTCTACATTTCCATGCCATTTGGGCAAATCACACCCAAACATTGATCCTTTCCCAACTGTGGTAATGCCAAAGGATTTAGATTCACCATGTCCTGAGATTCCATGCACAGAGGATATTGATTTTGAACCAATACAAAGGGCCAGCAGCAATGACCAATCCACTACCACGACTCGAACTTCATCCAGAGTCACAAATCCTCCATCATATCTCCGTGATTATCATTGCAACTTGCTGCATTCTTCAGCACCACTGATCTCCAAGTGTCCCTATCCACTAAGTGCTTACGTCTCTTATGATGCTCTATCTTAGCCCTATCGAAATCTGGTGCTTAATGTCTCTTCCCAATTCGAGCCCCAATTTTATCATCAAGTTGTCCACTTTCCATAATGGCGGGATGCAATGAAAATTGAACTTGATGCCATGGAGGCTAACAACACTTGGAGATTGATCCCTTTACCCCCCCGGGAAGCATTCCATAGGCTGTCGTTGGGTCTACAAGATCAAGTATACATCAAATGGTTCTGTCGATTGACACAAAGCACGTCTTGTGGCTAAATGATACACTCAACAAGAGGGTATTGATTTCTTTGAGATATTCTCACCAGTTGTCAAGTTAACCACCATCAAAGTTCTCCTCGCACTTGCTGCCAGCAGGCATTGGTTTTTTACGCAACTGGATGTCAATAACGCATTCCTCAACGGTGATATTTTGGAAGAAGTTTACATGTATATGCCTCTTGGATATACTAAACGCGTTTCTCAACATCCTAAGTTGCCTAAACTTGTTTGTAAACTTCATAAGTCAATTTATGGACTTCGTCAAGCCTCTCGCCAATGGTACTCAAAATTTCCTCAAGCATTACTTCAATTTGGATTCTCTCAATCTCAGTCTGACAATACCTTATTCACAAAAGGGCTAGGTTCCTCCTTTGTTGCCTTACTTGTCTATGTCGATGATATTATCATCGCTGGGCCATCCGCTCACATAATCCAATCCTTAAAGACCTTTATTCAGAGTCAATTCAAGCTTAAGGATTTAGGATCACTAAAATTTTTCCTTGGTCTGGAAATCGCATGTTCCAAGCAAGGAATTTTTTTGTCACATCGGCATTATTACACCATATTCAGAACCAGTTATTACATCGATGGAACCTCGTTTACATCTGAACTCCAATGATGGTGACCCCCTTGAAGACATATCATAGTATCGTCGTTTGATTGGAAAGCTTTTGTATCTCACCTTATCTCGACCTGACATTGTTTTTGCCGTCCACAAACTCAGTAAATTTGTTTCGAAGCCTCGCACACCGCATATGCAAGCTGTCCATCACTTGATGCGTTATCTCAAGGCTGCTCCTGGTCAAGGCATTTATTTTCCAGCATCTTCTTCACTTCAGCTCAGGGCCTTTTCCGATGCTGACTGGGCTTCCTATGTGGACACATGATGATCCACCACTGGATATTGTGTCTTCCTCGGTGATGCATTGATCTCATGGAAAGCTAAAAAGCAAAGTACTATTTCAAGGTCCTCGACAGAGGCCGAATATCGTGCTTTAGCAAGCACCACAAGTGAAGTGCTTTGGCTCAATCAATTACTCCGTGACTTCCACGTTGCCACACCTACACCAGCCACTATATTTTGTGACAATCAGTCGGCCATCCACATTGCTCACAATCCGATCTTCCATGAGCGCACTAAGCATATCGAGATCGACTGTCATTTCGTCCGGAACAGAATAGCAGATGGTGCGATCAAATTACTCCCTATTAGATCAAATCTTCAACTTGCGGACATGTTCACCAAACCTCTACCGTCTACCACTCTTTCCACTTTACTCTCCAAGATGTCTGTCAAGAATATATACAGTACATCTTGAAGGGGGGGGGGGGGGGGGGGGTGTATTACATAATACAATATATTACAATATAAAGTAGTTAGGAGAGTGGGCTTACAGTTAGTTTATGGTCGAGATGAAAAACACTATGTAACAAGAACTCAAACACATATTCTTCAGATAGGAAATATACATTTTCTTCTCTTCCGCAATAGTTTGTGTAATGTTGATAGCGAGGAAATTACTTTTCATTTTTTGTAACTTTATCAAATGTTGTAGAACATCATCAAGAATGATAAAATTGCCAATGTGTGCCTATACAAGAATAACATCGTCGATAGCGAAACGAGCCCATATTCATTTGTAGGGAAGAATTTTGTTTTTGTTTCGATATAATTTCTTCATTCACTAATATGATCAGAGCTTATGACAGGCAGATTGTCAAGAAATATCGTCATGACAGGAAATATTCTTCTCAACGGAAAGAAGCAAAGACTGGATTATGGTGGTGTTGTAAGTATCCTCATACCCTATGGGATAAAATTATGAGTTTTAGCAACTTTTGTTCCTGATATCTCTGCATTACAATGATCAGTGATCAATGAATTTACACTATTTCCAGGCTTATGTCACGCAAGAGGATGTTTTGTTAGGGACTCTTACACCAAGAGAAACTTTAACATATTCAGCTCATCTAAGGCTCCCGGCCGCGATGACTAATGAAGACATTGAAGGGATAGTTGAAGCAACAATTACGGAAATGGGGCTTCAAGATTGCGCGGATCGGCAGGTTGGGAATTGGCAGTTACGAGGGATAAGTGGTGGAGAAAAGAAAAGATTGAGCATCGCCCTTGAAATTCTAACTCGACCCCGTCTACTCTTTCTTGATGAACCTACCAGTGGACTTGATAGTGCAGCAGCTTTTTTTGTAATCCAAGCCATTAAAAATCTTGCTCGTGATGGGAGAACGGTGATCTCATCTGTTCATCAACCGAGTAGTGAAGTGTTCGCTTTGTTTGACGATCTATGTTTGTTGTCAGGGGGAGAAATAGTGTTCTTTGGAGAAGCAAGAATGGCTGTAAAGGTATTATCATAGAATGAATGTATTGAGATACCATGATTCATTTACTATTTTCAATTAATCTGATCATAATATTCGTTATGTTATTTTACTTTTCAGTTTTTTGCTGAATCAGGGTTCCCCTGTCCAAGTAGGAGAAATCCTTCAGATCATTTCCTGCGATGTATTAACACAGATTTTGATATCGTGACAGCTACTCTGAAAGGTTCACAAAGACTTCGTGTATGGATCCAGTACCACCTGTCTTGTTGTTTACTTAGGTTGAGTTGGCTAGTTGATTTTTTACCAGTTTCTGTTGGACATGCAATCACGTGGGACAAAATTTAAGCTATAGTCTATCTCAAAAATTCTTGTGGAACATATTTTATGAAGTTACAAGGATTTAAAGAGCAATGTTATGATACTGACCATACTTCGGAATATTTGTCTTATACCTCTTGCATGACAGGAAACACACACAACATCAGATCCTCTGATGAATTTGGAAACTGCTGATATCAAATCAATGCTTGTTGAGAAATACAGGTTCTCCGAGTATTCAAGAAAGGCGAGATCGAGGACTCAAGAAATCTCTGCAATTGTAAGTTTTTCGAAATGAAGTCTCTGATTTGATGGGGATTTTATTTGTTTTTCGTGGCAGAAGAATTTAAGACACTCAGATATGTAGCTAAGAATGGCTTGTTTTCTTCTGTTTTGTCTAGTTTAGTATACAATATAAATTGATAATGCTAGAAGAATATTGTAACAAATCACAGGAGGGACTTGAGATTAAAACAGTTAAAGGGAGTCAAGCGAGATGGTGGAAGCAGCTTTCAACATTGACACAAAGATCATTCTTGAACATGAATAGAGACATCGGATATTACTGGGCTCGAATCGTCATATATACCATTGTTGCTCTTTGTGTCGGCACCCTATTCTATGATGTTGGAACCAGTTATACCGCGATCTTGGCTAGGGGAG
The DNA here is from genome assembly GCF_022965805.1 of Primulina eburnea. Classification (NCBI taxonomy): domain Eukaryota; kingdom Viridiplantae; phylum Streptophyta; class Magnoliopsida; order Lamiales; family Gesneriaceae; genus Primulina; species Primulina eburnea. The sequence continues at coordinate 35,951,192 of NC_133104.1, read as the reverse complement.
CTTGTGGCGGATTCGTCATAGGTTTCATGACCTTTATGTCGATAGGAGGATTTCCATCATTCATTGAAGAAATGAAGGTTTAATAACAACATGTGTAAGATTTCATAAAAATAACCTAGTTCAAGAAAGGACATATAGAGATTCATCAAGTTTTATTGTTTTTCTTGACCAAACAGGTCTTTTATAAAGAAAGGCTTAACGGATATTATGGCGTGGCTGTGTTTATATTGTCGAACTTCTTGTCTTCATTTCCGTTCTTGGTTGCTGTCTCTGCCATTACTGGGACGATCACGAACTATATGGTGAAATTTAAGCCAGGATTTCCTTCTTATGCCTACCTTTGTATGAATATTTTTGGATGCATTGCCATGGTAGAAAGCGTAATGATGATCGTAGCTTCTCTGGTTCCCAACTTCTTGATGGGGATCATAGCCGGAGCCGGAGTTCTTGTAAGTAATCCCATGTAAAAGCAGGGGCTGATCCATAGGTTGCATGTAATTTCGAGATCGTCGAGTTTTATACCCTCAAAATTCATGGGGTCACCCCATCTCTTTCTCTAGTTCCATCCTAATCTCATCCCTTTCTTCCGATTTCTCGGATCAGTCCCTGATATAAAAGCTTCCAAAGTCTATATAACTCTTCTTAGTGTATTGCCTCACTTTATCGTTATCATGTATTCGTACAGGGGATTATGATGATGACCGCTGGATTCTTCCGTTTGCTACCAGATCTTCCCAAGGTCATTTGGCGCTATCCAATTTCATTCATCGGCTTTGGTGCATGGTCCCTGCAGGTATTTTCCACATTTTTGAAAATCTAGTTCCTCTAGGAGTTCGTTTGATCGTAAAATTTGGACATTCTCTAGCTGTTGCAATTCATACTTCATAAATGAAAAAAAAAAATCGCTAACACGGTGAGAAATGCAGGGGGGAATGAAGAATGGCATGCTTGGACTCGTGTTTGACCCATTGTTTCCCGGTGACCCAAAACTAACCGGCGAATATGTCTTGCAAAACATGTTTGGAATATCGCTGGACCATTCGAAATGGTGGGACTTATTTGCGCTATATGGCCTTATCGTAGCTTACAGGTTCGTGTTCTTCCTCATTCTCAAGTTCAAGGAAAGAGTCGGCCCCCTTTTGCATTCGCTCTATACCATGAGAACCAGGTATCACTTGAGTAGGCAGCTCTCGTTTCAGAAGAAGCCACGGGTTCTTTCCAATCGGCATCAAAACGTTCGTTCACTGTCGTCTCAAGAGGATCTCAACTCTCCTATACCGCAGGATCAGCGATGCATATAAGCCGCGTAAGTTGCTGTTACATATATCAATGAAACTCAGTACATTTTATGAGATTCTTTCTTGGTTAAAAGAATAATGCCATCAATTATACTCGGACATACACACGGTTTGAAATAGAGGGTGTCATAGTAAAAATTGTGCCATATTTGTGATGAAAAATTATGTTACACTTTGTTTCAGACTGACGTTTTCTTGAATTTGTGGGCAGTATAGCTCTGTATTTTTATTTTTACTTTTTTGACTTATACTGAAACGACACTAAATATTTAAAATTTAAAATGAGTTTATAATAGAATATAATGGACTGCTCGTAATAAGACGACGAATACAAAGTAGTTGCTATAATACAATCACGTGGGCCCGAGCTCGGAAAGTGATACTTTCGCCTTATACCAGAGGGACAAATTTACGCCTATCTACTCGTGTCTCTATATCCTTAGATATGAGGGGCCCAACCCCATGCATCAGGAATCTAAAGGATTTTTTTTTTTTGATGTTATGAAATGAAGATATTTGAAAACATGAGGGATTTTCAAATTCCCAAATTTAAATTTCATAAACATTAAACAGCAAAGTATTTGAAAATACTAAAAATTAAAAAATTATAAATGTGTGTTAAGTATGTTATGTAAAGGGGAGGAGATCATCGTTAAAATCCCAACTCTTAAATGTGAAAAACAAGCCTTCTTATTTTGCTATAAAAATTGAAATTGATGCTAGATTAATAATACAAGTAAATTGAAATACTGTTTAATTTCAAACTTTAAATGATTCACTTTTTTGTTGTAATTTTTTTCCCCATAAATATAAAATACCTACAATGATCTATTTCAAGTATGTTATTTGTGAAGTCTTGAAAAATTATGGCACAATTAAACACAAAAATTCGAAAATCCCAAGGGACACAATCAGCTAAATAGGAATGAACCGAAACAACATTAAGATGATATTATGACATTTAAAAGAGTTTGAACACACAGCACTTCAATCCTATTCTTTGCCTACAAAGAGTGGCTCAAAGACAAGAGGAAAGCATACCACAATCGCTCCAAAAACTTCATATTTTCGAGCACCAGCTGCCAAGGGAGGGACGAAGTTTTGCATCATTTTCTAGCTAAAGTGCTGCCAGAATATCGAGTCGAAGTTCTGTCCAAACGTTGTCCGAATTTGAGCGAAGTTGTAACCATTTTTGAGCCAATATTTTTGCACATTTTCAATCAAAGATCATGCAGGTGGGTTTATGTTTTAAAATGAAAATGTATGTTTTAAAAGCGATCATTGACAAATCACAATATGATTATGCGTCACAAGCTTACTCATCCTTACATTCTCTTCATTTAGGTTTAGGGCATCAATAGTTCAATGTTCTTTCATTTCATTATTCATTTTAGTCTGCCAACATATCATATAGCTGGTTTTCCATCTAATCCATCATGCCAAAACTTCAAAAGTTTCAAACTTTCTTTCAAACACATGATGTGCAAAACCTTCAAAGTTCCTTTCAAATTTCTTGATATCATTTTGATAAATATTCATAATTCCTTTCAAATGACATATATCATATTTAAATTTAATTTCCAACATTATTGAACACATATATAAATAAACATGAAATTTCTTTTTATTAAAGCATTTAAAAGGAACTATGATTCGAAAAGAACTCACCATATATCATATGCCTCATGTGAGCAGCAAGGGAAGGATTTATCTTACAATCCCAGCTGAAGAACGATATGGGAATTGATTTGCTTGCTTCTAGGCTGTGAAAACCAAAATAATTAGATCAATATCCTAATTTGTGAAAATGAATTTCAAAACTCATCCTACCTTCTCAACTACACCATAGGAGAGAAGAATTCTATCAACTATTTACATACCTATTATGGAATTTCCGTGTAGAACCAGGATATGCATTCAATTTGATGAAGAACTAGTTGTTTATGGGGGTGATTTTTAGCTTCAAGGATGAAGAACCCTCATTTCTCCTCTCAGTTTTTGGTTCATGGAATGAAGGAAATGAGGAGTAAATTTGAAACCATCATATTTTAATTTGTTAAAATGTGATACAAAGGTGTCGGGCGCGGGTGCACCTATTTTCTAGCGCGGGGTTGCTCAATGTTCTGTCGCAGTATATTAAGAAAGCCTTGGAGCACTGGTGCACTTGCTCTTCAGCGTCAGTCCACTCTTTTGTTCTGTCCGAGACTTTTTTTTTTTTTTTTTCCTGAATTCATAAAAGTGGTCAACATAAAATTTTTAAATCCGTATCTGGGCTTTCATTTGGTTTTGATCTCACTCAATTCGAATATCTTACAAGAAAGTTATGCATATTCTACTAAACTATGTCAATGTAGTAACGACAATACATACGACATAATTTGAGAGCATTTGTGTCTTTATTTTAAAAAGATTTTGACAAAACTCAAAAAATAAAAGTTGTAGCCTTATATATCAGCTTTTTAATTAAATTTGTTACTAATACGCAAGTTATTATTCTAGAGACCATGACCGATGTCTCTTATCTATTACATCTCAACATACGTGATACCCCGGGATGTCTCGGGTCATGGATGGTGCCCGGGATGTCCCGCGCCATGGAGCCTATCCATGGATAGTGCCCGGGTCTGGGTCGACATCCGAATCATAAGATTGCCAGAGACGAGGAGAGTACGACTCAAAGAAATTCATGGAGAGCCAGTCAGTCAAGAGGTCGGGTCATAAGAGCACCCGAGACATAATCTCCCCGGGACGATGTATGCCCGAGCCCTCGTGAGAAATCCCGAAAAGCATTTTACCCAGACCACTTTGATATGAGCACCGCATTTAATTGCGCCGACATAGTAAGGTGTGTGCAGCCGACCTATCTCTGACAGTAAAATAAATGGTTGACAAAATCAGATGGGCTAGATGTGACTAGTATGAGATTTGACATGACAAAACAATAGGGTATAATCAGCCGCCCTACTATAATTAATGCTCAACACAAAGAACGAGGTCATCATTGCATCTCCTACTATAAATACCAGGTTTATTCTTTACATTTACTCTCTATTCACACAATGAATGCTCTCATTTATTGTGTATTTACTATCCTTCTCCCACACCAATCTCACAACTATCACTTGATTACATTGGTTTCTTGCTTGAGTTCCTCACTGACTTAAGCATCAGAGTGATCACGCCGGACACCCCTCTGACGCCCATTCACGTGATTATTTTCTTGTTCGCAGATCTCTCAACTCACTCAGGGAGGAAAGAAGTTCAGTTCAGACATCCAACTCATATTTCCTTCAACATCTTGATAGCAAATCCAGCAGAGTACCCGACCCGACTCGCTCCTTTTCACCCTGGTTGCATCATTGTCGCCGTCTGTGGGAAATTTGAGTTTTAAGGCGTTGATATGGCTCCTACCAAAAGAACAAATTAAGAAGCTTCCCAGATCCAGGAAGAGAACAACACTCGTCTTTCTGGTGTAGGTAGCCTCCCACCTAATGGTCCCCAGCCCACCATCCATTTAACTCCCGAGGAGTTGACCAAAATTGTAGCTGATGCTGTTAAGGACAGCCATGACAAAGAAGACCACTACTCATCATTCCAGTCACCCCGAGCAGCAACCCGAGCATCCGCAGGAGGAAGAGAGAAGGGAAGAGGAGAGGGAGTCAAGTGCGGGTTTTAAATCTCTTACTGTGGCCGAGGAGTTAGAAGAATTGAGGAAGAAGGTGAAGGTGCTAGAAGGGCAGGTTGGTTCTAAAATTAGTGCTCAAGTTGTAAAGGGCTGTCCATTCTCCGATGTCATTGTCCGGGAACCACTTCCCGGGCACTTCAAATCAGCCAAAATCAAGGAGTATGACGGGAGTTCTGACCCTGAAGAGCATCTTGTTCGCTTTGAAAATATGACCATGTTGCATTGCTATGGGGACCAGATCAAGTGTAAAGTGTTTTTAACTACCCTGGTCGACTCTGCACAAAGATTGTTCGAAGGGCTGGCACCGCAGAGCATTCATTGTTTTGAAGACTTTCAAAAGGTATTCTTGCATCAATTCAGCAGCAGCAAGAAATACAAGAAAACTGCCTTCAGTCTATTTGAAGTAAGGCAGGGTCGAGATGAAACTCTGAGAGCTTACATCAAGCGATTTAATTGAGTAGCTCTGGAGGTTCCCGCATGTGCTCCAGAGACGAAAGTCACAGCCTTTATGCAAGGATTGTGGGAGGGAGATTTTTTCCGATCCCTGACCAAGAAATTGCCCGGGAACTTCGAGGATCTCTTGTCCCGAGCTGAGAAATACATCAATATGGAATATGCGGAGAACCAAAAAAGAGAAGCCTTGAAAAGAACCAGAGGAGACCGTGTTGTCAAGCCCGAGGAGAGAGTTTACAAGAAAAGTGGTCCAGGGCACTTCTCTCACGTTCCTCTGAGAATTGCCCGGGATCGAGAGATTCAGATGCAGTCAACAAGCCCGCTTCCCAGTCCATGAAGGGCGCCAAAACCAGCTTCCCGCCTGGCAAGAGGCACACAATACCATGAGACATAGGAAGGAGTTTAGCGTCTACTGCAGCACTCTCTATCGAGATAGTCAGACATCCACTTGTTGTTCTCGCGCCCGCCATAGTCCCAAAGTCACAGACTCCGAGTGGAAGCAGAAAGGAGGAAGCGAGTTCCGGGAAGATGGAGTAGACAAACAGAGAGGAAGGACCCTTCCCCGAGCCGAGGAGTAATTAAAAATGATTTCCGGGACGGTCCACAGATGGGCTATTCCAATCGAGCTAGGAAGGCAAGAAGTAGAAGTGAGGGTTTTTTTAAAATATTATAAATCAATAAATTTATTGTAAAAATATGACAAATTGTAAGGTTTTATAAAACTAGTACAATCCGGGACTAACTGTCCCGGATTCATATTTTTTATTTTATATTTTTTTAAAAAAAGGAAAAGAAAGTTGGGGTACGGATTTTTTTAAAAAAATAAAAGGGCGATTGGCGACGTTTTAACCAAAAACCGTCGCTAAGGACAAATCCGTGAAAACCTGTCACAGATTCTAAGAAGCCGTGTGTGTTTTCTTCAGTGTTCTAAAAATACCCTCCTAGGTCTGCCTAGGCGCTGAGAGGTCCAAAACTGCCCCGATTTTAGGCTAGTCGAAACTTCTAGGCGCCACCATTATCGGCGCCACCTGGCGCGAAATCCGCCTAGACGATTTTACAATTAAAATATTAAGACAAATGTTGAAGATGTAAGGGAACTTCACGAAGAAGAATTTATGTTGGATGAAGAGGAGGAAGAAGCCATGGATTTTGAGTTTGAATCCGATACAGAAGAAGTATTGGAAAAATATGGAAATGAACTAGAATAGTTAGATGTTTAGGTTTAATATCAATATATTATGTTGGAAAAAATGTTGAACAAATTTAATTTTCATTGTACAACAATTGTAGTAAAGTAGTAAACTGATGTGGATGATTCATATATAAAAATTTATTAATATATATATTTATTATTACAATTTTAGATTTTATAATAATATATATTTCATATACTAACATAATACTCATGAACCACATAATGAATTTAAGCTTAAAAAAAACCGCCTAGGCCCCGCCTAGTCGCCTAGGCGCTAGGCGGTAGGTAACCGCCGCCTACCGCGTACCGCTTTTTAGAACACTGGTTTTCTTCCTTTAAGTACAAATGCAGGTATTCTTTCCATCATCGTCGAAAATAATTGTTCCTCATATTCATTCTCGCAACTTATTTCTTTCATCCGATTTATATGTGCAAAATCCATCTTTTCTACTTTGATCATATATTAATATTATTTTGTTGATTTTATCGTCAATTTCATTTGAAGAGATACGAAGATGTAATGTTTAATGTTCCTCATATTCATTCTCGCAACTTATTTCTTTCATCCGATTTATATGTGCAAAATCCATCTTTTCTACTTCGATCATATATTAATATTATTTTGTTGATTTTATCGTCAATTTCATTTGAAGAGATACGAAGATGTAATGTTTAATTTCGTTGATAATATTATAATTATATATTAAGAAGTAATTTTTTTTTTATAATACATGTCATTTATTTCAGATATTAGCATCATCCGTTGATATTATTACAAGTTTCGTATAATTACGTCTGAGAAGATAATTTAATTAATTTTTTAATGTTTTGTTTGTATTATTTATATTATAAATGTAATTATAATTTTGTTCACTAAAATTATATGATTAAGTATAATTTAGTTAAATAATATATTTTTAATGTTAATCGTGATACTAAAAAATAGTTTGAATATTAAAAAAATAATAAATATGGTACCTGTAATAAACAAGAATTATTAATAAATACAAAATTTTAATACACAATTTCGTAATTACATTAATAACTTCACATGTTATAGTTTTTTTATTTATAATTTTTTTTAAAAAAAGCCCGTTAACAATAGTTATAATATTAAATGTATTATTGGAATTATAATATTGTAATTTAGAATTGTTCGAATAATAATAAATATAATTAATTTAATTATAATAACTATATTTACGTGATATAATATTATATCTACATTAATTACAATAATTACAATAGTTATATTTAATTTACGCGATATAATATTATATCTACATTAATTACAATAATTACAATAGTTATATTTAATTTACGCGATATAATATTATATCTACAATAATTACAATATTTAATAACTATACTTAATTTAATTACAATAATTATATTTACTTGATATAATATTATATTTACAACAATTACAATAATTTTATTTAATTGTATTATAAATTACGGAGGTTAAAATTAGAATATGTATATAAAATACAATAATTATACTTAATTGATATAATATTAATTATTTTATTGGAATTAGAATATGTATATAAATTACAGACTTTATATTTACGTGAAATTTTATGTATAGTATATGTATAATTATAATATTAATTGTATTATAAATTACAGAGGTTAAAATTACGTGAAATTTAAAACTTATTCTCAATATACTTTAAAAATGTAACAAAATACTTTATAATTTCATTAATATTAAGTACACTAATATTAACTCATTCTTATATTAAATTAAATTGTTTATATACGAAACTTGTAATAATATCAACGGACGATGCTAATATCTGAAATAAATGACAAGTATTATAAAAAATTACACAAAAAAATTACTTCTTAATATATAATTATAATATTATTAGCGAAATTAAAAATTAACTCTTCGTATCTATTCAAATGAAATGGACGATAAAATCAACAAATAATATTAATATATGATCGAAGTAGAAAAGATGGATTTTGCACATATAAATCGAATGAAAGAAATAAGTTGCGAGAATGAATATGGGGAAAAATTAATTTCGACGATGATGGAAAGAATACCCGCATTTCTACTTAAAGGAGACACGGCTTACGGATTTGCTTTAGCGACGGTTTGTGGTTAAACCGTCGCCCATAGCGACAGTTATTGTTTAAACCGTCGCCAATGACGACGGCTTATTGGCGACGGTTTTGCACAAATCGTCGCCGATCTCCCTTTTAATTTTTTTAAAAATCCGTGCCCTCACTTTCTTTCTTTTTTTTTTTAAAAAAAATAAAAAATATGAATCCGGGACAGTAAGTCCCGGATTGTACTAGTGTTACAAAACTTTACAATTTGCCACATTTTTACAATAAATTTATTAATTTATAATATTTTTAAAAAAAAACCCAGAAGGGAGTGCTTGGAGGTTGATGGGAGTGGGAGAAACGAGCCAGTTATCAGCTTTGGCCCAGAAGACCCCAGGGGAGTTAGTCTACCCCACAATGACGCTCTTGTCATCCAAGTCCGAGTGGCTAATTATGATGTATTAAGGGTATTTGTTGACAATGGCAGCTCTGTCAATGTCATTCTTTAAAGAGGCATTGGTCCAAATGGATTTGCACGAATATCAGTTAGAGGCGGTTGAGACTACCCTGTTTGGTTTTGCTGGATATGCCGTGTACCCTGAGGGGGAAATCACCTTGCCACTAACCCTGGGAACCGGGAACTTGAGGAAAACTGTGATGACAGTCTTTACAGTGGTGGATGCCCCGTCCTCATACAACATCATCTTGGGGAGGCCAGCTATGAATGAGATGAGAGCTGTGGCTTCCACTTATCACCAAAAAATTAAATTTCTAGTACGAGGACGGGTCGGGGAAGTCAAGGAGACCAACCTTCCTCTCGGAGATGCTATGGAGAATGTGTGTAGATTTCAGGGACCTGAATAAAGTCTGCCCCAAAGACTGTTATCCACTCCCTCGGATTGATCAGATGGTGGATTCAACCTCCGGATCCGAGTTATTAAGCTTTCTAGATGCTTATCAGGGATACCACCAAATCCTCTTGGCTCTTGAAGATCAAGATAAAGCCAGTTTTATCACTTCCGGGGGCACTTTCTGCTACGTTGTTATGCCCTTTGGATTGAAGAATGCTGAGGCCTACATACCAACGTTTGATGAACCATGTTTTTCAGAAGCAGATAGGTAGAAACATTGAAGTATATGTGGATGATATCTTGATCAAGACCCGGAAAGTCTCCTACTTCATTGATGATCTGGCTGAGACCTTCACTACTTGGAAACAATATGAGATAAAGCTCAACCCGGCCAAATGTGTATTCGGGGTTAGGAGTGGAAAATTCTTGGGTTTCTTGGTAACTGATAGGGGAATCGAAGTCAACCCCAAAACAAATCAAAGCAATAATGGACATGTCTTCCCCTCAATCTGTCCGGGTTGTGCAAAAATTAACCGGGAGGATCGCGGCCCTGTCACGCTTCATCTCTTGGTCTGCTACATAGAAGTTATCCATTTTTCTAAGTTTTAAGAAAAGCCCAAAAATTCGGCTGGGATCACAAATGTGAGCAAGCTTTTCAAGACTTGAAGAAGCATTTGGCTGAAATGTCTATTCTGGCAAAACCCGAGCTCGGGGAAAAATTATGGATCTATTTATCCGCCACTGAGTTCGCCGTTAGTTCCGTGCTTGTCAGGGAAGAAGGAACTGACCAGAAGCCAGTATACTATGTCAGTCATACCCTTCGAGGGGCGGAATTGAAATATAGTGAAGTGGGAAAAATAGCACTGGCCCTGGTGATGACTGCCCGGAAGTTGAGGCCTTATTTTCTCTCACATCCCATTGTGATCATCACCAATTCTCCACTCGGGAGGATCATGACACACGCTGAAGTCTTGGGAAGAAATGTTAAATGGACTATAGAGCTTGGGGAGTATGACATTGAATATAAACCTCGAGTTGCTATTAAGGCCCAAGCATTGACATACTTCTTAATACAAATGATTCAACCGGGAGAAGAAGAGGTATGGAGAATTTTTATTGATGGTGCATCGAATTTATCAGGATGTGGAGTGGGGGTGGTCCTGATTGCCCCATCAGGAGAAAATATCAAGCTGGCTCTGAGAATCGACTCCAGGGTCACCAATAATGATGGGTTGCAAGCTGCCCGGGAAGTCGGTGCTTCCTGGGTCATTATTTATTCTGACTCTCAATTGGTCACCCAGCAAATCAAGGGAACATATGAGGCCAAGAAAGAAAAAATGCTCAAGTATTTGAGACTCATCACAACCCGGGCTTCCCCTTTTACCGATTGGAGCATTGAACAAATTCCTAGGGAGGAAAAAGAAGAAGTTGATATCTTAGCAAAATTAGCTGCTTCCATGTTAGATATAAGAACCCGGGAAGTGCTCTGTTTTACCCGGTTATTACTCTCCATTGATGAAGAAGTACCATCTGCTCGAGAGAATTCGTGGATGACCTCTCTTATCAAGTATATAGTCCATGGCGATCTCCCAGAAGATCGAGCCCGGGCTGCGAGAATAAAAAAAAGCACCCAGGTTCGTCTTTTTAAATGATGTTTTGTACAAGCGATCATATCAAAGCCCTTTGCTCAAGTGCTTATCATAGAATGAGGCAGAGTATGTCCTCCGAGAAATACACAAAGGGTGCTGTGGTGAACACCTCGATGGGACTGCCCTGTCTCGGAAAACTATATTGGCCGGATTTTGGTGGTCCCAAATGAATTAAGATGCTGCCTGAGTGTTTCAAAAATGCAAGGGTTGCCAACACCATTCAAATTTTCATCATCACCCAACTGCTAACATGCAACCAATCTCAACATCATGCCCTTTTGACCAATGGGGGTTGGATATTGTGGGCCCCTTCCCCATAACCCTGAGCACAGAAAAAATTCCTTCTTGTGGCTGTAGATTATTTGTCCAAGTAGGTAGAGGCCGAGCCATTAGCCAAAATTACTGAGGAAGAGGTCATGAAATTTCTCTGGAATAATATTGTTTGCAGATATGACATCTCAAGAAAATTGATTTCAGATAATGGGAGGCAATTTCAGGGAAAGAAGATCACGTCTTGGTGTCAATGAAATGAAGATCATTCAATCTTTCACATCAGTGGCCTACCCCAAAGCCAATGGCCAGACAAAAGTAACCAACAGAATCATTGTTCAAGCATTAAAGGCCCGACTTCCTAAGAAAGGTAAAGATTGGGTGGAGGAATTACCGAGTGTATTATGGGCATATCAAACTACACCACGAACATCTACTCGGAAAACTCCATACATCCTAGTCTATGGTTGAGAAGCAGTCATACCTGTGGAGATTGGGAAATCCTCTACTCGGATAGAATCTTATTCGAACAACAATGATAAGTCCCGAGCCATTGAACTTGATCTACTTGAAGAAAGGAGAGATCGGGCAGCCATTCAAATGGAAGCTTATCGCAGTCGGGTAATTAAATCCTACAAAAAGCATGTTCGATCATGAGATTTTCAGATTGAGGACCTAGTTATGAAAAAGGTCAAAGCAATGGGTGATGTGGGGAAATTATAAGCACGATGGGAAGGACCCTTCAAAATAGTTCGAAGAGCCAGCTCGGGGGCAGCTTATTATCTCGAAGATTCTCAGGGACACATTCTTAAGAGGCCGTGGAATACATTTCATTTGAAGAAATATTATGTTTAAAGCTTTTGTATCTACTATTTCTACATCTGATAAAGAAATTATTCAAGGAAATGTCTACAAAGTTCAGGGACCCGTACCATGGCACAGGGACCCGTACCCCGGTTATCTCTTAAGTCCAGGGACCCGTACCCTAGTTCGGTGACCCGCACCCCGGTTATATCTTAAGTCCAGGGACCCGTACCCTAGCCCGAGGATCCGTACCCAAGTTATCTCTTAAGTCCAGGGACCCGTACCCTGGCCCGGGGACCCGCACCCTGGTTATCTCTTAAGTCCAGGGACCCGTACCCTGGTCCGAGGACCCGCACCTCGGTAATCTCTTAAGTCCAGGGACCCGTACCCTGGCCAAAAGACCTGCACCCTGATTATTTATCAAAATCAATTATCTATTGTACCCAAGGGCTTATGCCCCGATTATGAATGTACTTGATGAAGGTGGGTTAAAATTCACGAGATTATTAAAGAGTTCAAGTCACCCGCAATACGTGTAAATATTTTAAGGCAGTTTTCAAATGCAAGGAAAGTTGACAGAACATACTTCATTAATACCGGAAAAATATTTACAAGGTGCTCAGAAGCCATGGAATGAAAAATAAATAAAAATAAAAAATACAGGATGGAAGAGTCCTAGTCTACTAGGGATCTTGTGTCCCTTCTTGTTTAATTTGCTTATCCTCCTCTTCTTCATCTGGGAGAGAGGCTGCAGCTTTGACCAAGTCAGTGAAGTCCTCTTGGTCGGAAGGAACAAGCCCTGCCTCCTGAAATTGCTCCAGGCATTTGTTGAAGCCCAAGTCAAAATAAGGAAAGGCCTTGTCAGCCACCATTTTCTTGAACTCTCGGGACTTCAAGAATTTTTCCCGGTCTTCTTCCTAGGGAGGTCTTTGAGAAGACTCGCCTTGATCATATCTTCTTCGGCTGCACCAGAGATAAACAGTTAGGTGATTAATACAAAATGTACTAAAAAGACAAAGGAGGATACTTTACCAGCCTGCGAGCCTGGTCAAACTCATCTATTATCTGATCCATAGGGTCTTCAAGACGAGACCCGATCCCATAATAAATTAAGTTGTCCCCTCCGATCAGTACTGAGGATAGGTAGGATTGCTTCTCCAAAGCATCTCGGGCATGGGTGAAAGTAGGGAGGAGTTTGAAGTCGGAAGGGAGTTTAGGTTGAGGGGGCATCGCGGGCAGAAAGCCTGTTGAACAGGTCGGGAGAGTGTGGAGTTGTAAAAAGAAAACAATTGTTTTCCACCCCTTCAAAGAAGAAAAGATATCAGTCAAGAACCGGTAATGCATTCGGGCCATAAAAGAAAAGACCCCGTCATTGAACCAGAAAGAATAAAAATAATGGAAGATGGAAGAGTTGATAGGAATGACTTTCATGCGGAACAAAACAAAAGTGGCTGCCATTCTCCTAAAAGCATTAGGGTGAAGATGATTAATGGGGAGCCTAAAGAACCGGGCAACTTCTTCAAAGAAATGGTGGATGGGGAATCGAAGACCGTTTTTAAGTTGTTCAACAAAAAAAAGTGTGGTAGCCAGGAGGAGGGGTGTCCGGGTGGTCGTTTGGCCCAGGAATTTTGATTTTGTAGGTGGAGGGGATGGAACCTAAAGACCTTACTCTTCTAGACTACCCGGGCGAAGGGTAGAAGTCACAGTAGAGAACCACATAGGCCCTGCTACCTGGTCCTTCTCTTTACCCCAGGAACTAGCGGGTCGGGAAGAGGAAGCTATGGTTTTTGGTTTTACAAGGGGTCAGGATTGGGAGATGGGGATGCCTACGGGGATGTGAACAGAATGTTCAGAAGGGGTCGGGGAGTTATCCTCCGACCGACCCCTGATATTTTTACCGGAAGTATAGGAGGTAGAATTCGTCATGATCTAAAAAGAGAAGTAAAAACAGTAAGGGAGAAGGAACTTACAAGGTGGGAAGATGATAACTGGTGATCGGAGATCGCTGGAGTTAGAATCGTCACGGCGGAAAGCTTGAGGAAAATTTTTGCAAGAGTTTGGCTACAAGTTGAATTTATGAATGATTTTTGAAAAAATCGATGAACTACTACATATAGGGGAGGGAGGTGATCCACACCGTTGATCTAAAACGAATTGGACGGAGTAGATAGGCCTAGGAAATTACACGGGATATTTGAAAAGACAGGCGCAGAGCTCGAGGCGTCATGATGATTTATCTTCTCGGAATACGAGAGATTCTGACAACCTTTTTCCAGAGCTTAAGTCAGCATCGATAGGGTGATGTCATCTTATCGTCTCGGGAAAATCAGATAGCAACCTGTTGCTCGTGACAGGGCACATAAGACTGATCGGGACAACGAGTATGACTCTAGTCCGACTATTTAAAGAGGGAGTCATGATACCCCGGGATGTCCCGTGTCATGGATGGTGCCCGGGACGTCCCGGGTCATGGAACCTATCCATGGATAGTGCCCGGGTCTGGATCGACATTCGAATCATAAGATTGCCCGAGACGAGGAGAGTACGACTCGAAAAAATTCATGGGGAGCCAGTCAGTCAAGAGGTCGGGCCATAGGAGCACCCGAGACATAATCTCCCCGGGACGATGTATGCCCGGGCCCTCGTGAGAAATCCCGAGAAGCATTTTACCCATACCACTTCGATATGAGCACCGCATTTATTGCGCCGACATAGTGTGCAGCCGACTTATCTCTTACAATAAAATAAATGGTTGACAAAATCAAATGGGCTAGATGTGATTAGTATGAGATTTGACATGACAGAATAATAGGGTATAACCAGCCGCGGAACCAGCCGCCCTACTATAATTAATGCTTATGTGCATTTACTATCTTTCTCCCAAACCAATCTCACAACCATCACTTGGTTACATTGATTTCTTGCTTGAGTTCCTCACTGACTTAATCATCGGATGGTCACGACAGACACCCCTCTGGCGCCCATTCACGTGATTCTTTTCTTGTTCGCAGATCTCTCAACTCGCTCAGGGAGGAAAGAAGTTCAGTTCAGACGTCCAACTCATATTTCCTTCAACATCTTGATAGCAAATCCGGCAGAGTACCCGACCCGAATCGCTCCTTTTCACCCGGGTTGCATCAATACATTCAAAATATAAAATCAAATATTAATCCGTAACTTCATTACAACATCATATTTTTCACTTTCGTTCTCAATTATATGACGAATATATCTGGATAAATAACTTGATATGCATGACATAAACATATATATGCAGACATAAGGAGCAAAATAAAATCAGTTATCGTCAAGAGTATATTATAATTCTTAAAGGATATAAATATTGTAGGTCGTGTATAGGGATGACTGGGTACAATTTTGAGTTTTTAAATATTTTATATTATTAAAGTGATGCTCTTTTATGATCTCTTCTCACCCCATAAGATATATCTAGTATGTGTCATGGATATCCAAATCTAAATCATTAGGAATTAATGAGATATCATGATTAGAAGATGATTGACTTGATGATCATTAATTTAAAGAATGAAGACATGTAAAACATTGAAAATTTATGTAATGAATTGAATTTTCATACCTGCATTTACCTAAGAATTCGACTTATATCCATGTTGGCTTACATATATCGAGTAGTTTTCTGTGATCGATCATCTTTTATTTATTATTAGGATATATGTGATATATAATAAATAATAAGTATATGCATTATTATTATAATAAACAAACTAAAAGAACATGTTACAATTTCTAAATCAAACGATAAGACAAATTTTAAAATTAAATCCCTCATTTTGAATATGATTCAAATTATATCAAGCAATAAAAGGAAAAATAAAAATGGTTTTAATTTTTCCTGTCTTCCAACGGTAATTTAACGATGAATGCTACCCGCGATCAATGTTTGATTCCTATTATTAAGGAAGTTTGGATGTCAGAAAACTATGACTTATATTGACTTACATGATATGAATTGGGTGGAACTCCCATGACTTCGATTTATGTTGTTGGAGAAACTCATGGAGACTGTCAACTACGATTCGATATTGATGGGCCACTTGACACATAAGATAAACGTAATATTATTGGGTCTTTATCAAGCGTGAGACAAATTATATGAGAGTTGCATGTGATTCAATTGAGCTCTCTCTTTTGGAATTGTGATTGATTGATATTACTAATGATTATAATTTGCTAATTGAGCTCAACGCCTTCGATAAAGAAATATGATTTTCCGTTTTCATTAGATGATGATGAATATGTAAAAATAGCACGAAAAATTCATAAAATTAAAACCTTTATTTGTGGCTTATTAAAACATTTTAAAATAGTCGACTTCATCTCTTCTCTCTTATAAACCAGTAGACATCATTTTTGCTTGCATATAGATTTCACCTATTATATCTTCTTATGAGTTTAAATATTATTTTATATTTTTTAATCATTTCACCAAGAACATATGGCTATATCCTCTCAAATACAAGGTAAAAATTTGTGTGAGACGGTCTCACGTGTCGTATTTTGTGGGACGAATATCTTATTTGGGTCATCCATGAAAAAGTACTATTTTTTATGCTAAGAGTATTACTTTTATTGTAAATATCGATAGGATTGACCAGTCTCACAGATAAAGATTCGCACAAGAGACCTATTCCAAATGCAAATATGAACTTGTTGATGTTTTTATTAATTTAAAGCCTTGGTCAAAAACCGCTTCAAAAACAAAATAATTCACATTTTATTTTGATAGCGTTGTCGAATATATCAATCTGGGCAACTATCTAGCTGCAAATGGTATCTCTTCATCTCACCACACCGCCTTATACACCAGAGCATAAAAACTAATCAGAATAACGAAACAAACATATTGTTGAAACCAATCTTACCCTTCAATCACATGCATATGTGCCATTGAGATTTTGGCCTTATGCCTTTTCCACCGCTGTTTATTTCATCAATCATTTACCTATACCAACACTCAATATTTTCTCTCCATTTGAAAATCTCTTTACACATGTTCCCAATTATTGGAAATTTCGGATTTTTTGGATGTTTGTGCTACCCATGACTTCTACTATACTTCACTCACAAACTGGATTCTCACTCCAAACCTCGCGTCTTCATTAGATACTCACTCACCCCAAAGTTCTTACCCATGCCTTGACCCTTACACTTCTCAAATTTGCATCTCTCGTCATGTAAAGTTTATTAAGTGTGATTCCATTCAATTCTTTTCATCGATTTCATCATAACTCTGCTAATAATTCTCGATGTGAAAACACAAGGTCTGGGGCTGATTTGATTCTCCATTCCCCATGATACCTCACATCACCCATAACTCTTTAACAACCACACCATCTTTAGAGTGAAAACACAAGGTCTGGGGCTTATGTTTGCAAGCTTTTTAAAACTATCTATAGCCTTAAATAAGCTCTGTGTGCGTGGTACCAAGAACGTCATCAATTTCATATAACTTTTGGATTTTGGAAATCTCTTATGCAGACATGTCATTCTTTGTCTTGAATTCTAATGGTCATATTATCTATCTTCTTGTTTATGTAGATGACTTATCATAAATGGTGACAATGATACACTTGTAAGCAATTTCATGTCTCTACTTGCTTAGAGAATTTCTCTCAAGGATCTTTGGCCACTTCACTACTTTCTTCGTGTGGAAGTTGTTCAACATAAATATGGAATCCTACTATCTCAACAACGGTATATCTCGGACCTTCTTGGCTGTACAAAAATGATCCAACTCTAAACTGGTCACTACTCCTTTGGCCTTAAGCACTTCAACGATATTACGTTCTAGCTCTGTTCTAAGTGATCCTACTGAATACAAAACCATTGTAGGTAGCATCCGATACTCGTCATTAACTAGACCCGATATTTCCATCAAAATCTTAGTATATGTATCGACCGACCACTGATAATAGGGCAGCCGTAAAACGTCTTCTACGTTATCTTTGTGGAAGTTCTGATCATGGAATTCTTCTCCATCATGACTCTCCATTATCTGTATATGATTTCTCTGATGCCGATTGGGCATGTAACAAAGATGATCACTCATCCACAAGTGCTTATATGGTTTATTTGCTTGACAATCCCATTTCATGGAGTTCCAACAATCAATGTACCATTGCTCGATCATCAGCCGAGACAGAATATAGATCAATTGTTGCCAATGTCACCGAACTCAAGTAGGTGTGCTCGATTCTAAAAGAACTTTGTCTCTGGATTGCACAATATCCGATTATCTATCGTGACAATGTCGGCACCACTCACCTATGTTCCAACCCGGGTTCCACTACTTGAACAAAGCATATCGCTATTGATTTTCCACTTGTGATTACCCTGGATGTCTTGAACTGGATCAAAATCCAGCAACACTAACAGCAAGCCGAGGAAAGAAATTTCCTTTCTCCGCAAGACGAAATTGCCCGTATAAAGTGCTATACATTGCAGGCAATTGCCCCTAAGATACAACGACTTCAATTCGAGAGTTTGCAGTACTTAAAATTCTCTAAATCAAGGTACAAAACGATGCAGGAACTTTCAAGTATGGAAGAGAATAAAATGCAAACTGATGGCATGAAAATTTCGAACCCTTGAATGATGGATGAGAGGACTATTTGTAAATGATCATCGGATACATAGAAGAGACGTGTCTTTACAGACCGGATGCGTTGAAGAGTCACAATTCTAGTCAAGGAACACATTGTTTGGTGCAAAAGCAACAAATAACAGATGCTAAGAGTGCCAACTGTCGCGCGGCCGCGCTCAACGTTTTGTTTACAGGAGGGACCGCTCGCTTGCGCGAGAAGATGCACGGCCACGCGCCCTGTTCTGGGCGATGGCTCCGAAATTCAGCAACAGGCGTGCATCTACGCGGGATGTGGCGCACCCGCATGCGTAGCTCTGTCCAAGTGCATCAATTTGTGGCTCGAGTGACTGAAAAAATTTATTTTCCAAAAAGATTAATATTGGTCAAAGACCGTACTGCACCGAATCGGGCCTGGCGGGCTGAGCCAGGCCGAGCGCGAGCGCGTGTTCACTGAGAGACAACCTATTAGCATCTTCTCCCTTCTAAAAACTTCTGGTACCCCTTGAGGCCCAAACCTTTATCTCAACTTGGAGCTTATCAGGGAGACTTCATTTGGTTATTTTCTCAATGTGGGACAAGCCACATTTGAGATATCTCACTTTCCTTTGCAACTCCTCACTCTTCCTCTTCTTTTCTCTTCATTTATCCAACAATCCGCCACATAAATGAAATTAATGCATGTATGCATATTTACTTGAAAGCTCTTGTGAATTATTATTGCATTAGGATAGGTAGTTTTTGACTTTGAACCTTCCTTAATAATATACTATAGGATTTACTAGTTGAGTAGTTACATGATGTCTTAAACTAGTCAACGTTTTATGTAAACCAAGTCAATAGTATTTACACAATAATAATTCTAACATATTCTTGTTATCATGTTGTGTCCATTTCCGCTCTGGACCATATCTTAGATTCATAAGTGTTTTTCATTGAAGCAGTCATTGCTTCTCATTTATATAGGTGATCTCCTAACCAGAGTATCCTGCTACACTCTAACTCTTAAGTATATGAATCATTAAAAGAAAACTTAACCTAACCACATGTTGCAGATCTTTTCTACTTGGATTTTGTAGGAATGAGCCTCTACTAATTCCAAGTATTCAAACTAATATTTATAACTTAGTTTTCTCATTGAACCAAGATCATGGGATCTCCAATATACAAGGCTGAGTTACCGCTATAAATATTTTATTTTGTGGGCTTTAAGCACATTCCTCTCAACAGTTTGTACATTTGATCTCTATTTATTCCTTTAGTAAACAGATCCACTAGGTTTTCGTTTGATTTTATATATTCAACAAAAATAACCACATTTGAGATCAATAGTCTTATGGTATTATGTCTCCGTCGAATGTTTCGAGACTTACCATTGTACATACTGCTTTGTGCTCTTTCTATTGCCGATTGACTATCACAATGAATGTTAATGGAAGTCACTGGCTTATTCCAACAAGGAATATCTTCTAGGATGTTTCTCAGCCATTCGGCTTATTCCCTAGCTTTGTCTAAAGCAATAAACTCATATTTCATAGTGGATCGAGCTATACATGTTTGCTTAGAAGATTTCAATGACACCACACCTCTACCTATTGTGAATACATATCCACTAGTGGACTTAGAGTCTTTTGTGTCAGATATCCAATTAGCATCACAATATCCTTCTAAAACTGAAGGATATTTTGAATATATCAAACCATAGTTTAATGTATATTTCAAATATCCAAGCACTCTTGTTAAGGCTTTCCAATGATCCTTATTTGGATTACTTTGCGTACTACTTAACTTGTTAACTGAATATGCAAGATCTGGACGAGTACAGTTAGTCAAAAACATTAGACTACCAATTATCCTTGCATATTCAAGTTGTGAGATTGGATCTCCTCGATTCTTTGCTAAGTGAACGCCTAAGTCTATAGGTGTTCTAGTAGGACGGCTGTTTAAGGTACTAAATCTTTCAAGTACCTTTTCAATATAGTGGGTTTGTGATAAAATAATTCCATCAGGTAGTCTAGAGACTTTAATCCCTATTATAATATCATATATCCCCAAGTCTTTCATGTCAAAATATTTTTTCAACATTTTCTTGGTATTTGTAATCAACTCATGATTACTTCCCATAATCAACATGTTGTCTACATAAAGACAAACAATTACATAAGCATTTGCATTACCTTTAATGTAGACACATTTGTCACATTTTTTGATTTTGAAACCATTTGGCTTCATTGTAGTGTCAAATTTTTCATGCCATTGCTTAGGTACTTGTTTGAGTCCGTATAGTGACTTGACAAGTTTACACACCTTCTTTTCTTGTCCGGGTGTAACAAACCCCTTGGGTTGTTCCATATATATTTCTTCTCCTAATTCTCCATTCAATAAGGCTGTTTTTACATCCATTTGATGAATCTCAAGGTTATGCAAGGCAGCAATGGCTATGAGAATACAAATGGATGTAATCCTAGTGACACGAGAGTATGTGTCAAAGAAGTCATATCCTTCCTTTTGTTTTAATCTTTTAGCTACTTCGAGCTTTGTATTTATCTATAGATCCACCATCTTTGTATTTCTTTTTAAGGATCCACTTGCATTTTAAAGGCTTACAACCCGGAGGGAGATCAGTCAACTCCCTGTTATGATTATGCGTGATAGAATCTATTTCATCATTTATTGCTTCTTTCCAGAAAGGAGCTTCTGGATTGGATAGAGCTTCTTGAATAGTTTTTGGTTCATCATCTAACATGTAAGTTATAAAGTCAGGACCAAAATACTTTTCAATTCTTGCTCTCTTACCACGTTTTGGTTTTCATTTATTTCTTTATAATCATTAGTAAATTAATAAGATCGTTTAATAGAACCTTCTTTTCTTTCCTTACAAGGAAAGCTGGTTTCAAAAAATATTGCATTCCTTGATTCCATAATTGTTCCTTCATTAATATCAGGAATTGTTGACTTATGCACCAAAAACCTATGGCTATGTTTGGTAGTAGTGATTGGATAAATAAATGATTAGTAATCAGAGTGATTAAAAAATGAGATATATAGATTAATAATGTAGTTTGATAAATAATATGGTGTTTGGAGTGTTTTTAAACTGATTGATTATTTTTGTAAATTATAATGTAATGACCGAAATGCCCCCATTGCTATTTAAATAAGTATTTTTAAAATAATTAGATAGCTAATTATATATTTAAATATACAACACTGATGTTTAAAAAAAAACATAAATCTAGATAATAAAAATAAATTTCAGTGTACGCATTTATTGTTTATTTAAAAGTAATATGTAAATATTTAAAAGTTGGGAGCAATTGAGACCCACGAGACTTTCTTTCTCACCCCCAATCCAAACCCTTACGTCCTCTGTCGCTGGGGTAATCTCGTTCCGATTTTTTATTTCATCATCGTTGCTTCGAGAAGTTTGGTGGACGTAGGACGATTGAAAAGGTGAATTTCTTGCAGACTAACTGCTGAAATGTTATGTGCATACCTAAATTTATTTTTTTTCCACTAATTACAGTTCTCATACGATTTGAGGTCTTTTTTTCCATAACAGAGTCCTTCTTGTGCATCCTATTGTTTGTGTTTGTTCGTCGGATTTTGCAAGGTTGTGACCGTGTTGTCCGGATTTCATACCGACGTCCGTGAAGAATACCAGCTACTTGTAAAACATATATCTTTTAGAGATGGTGATGTCTTCTAATTCACTTCTTTTCCACAAATTATTTTTACATATAATATTCATTTGCGTCTTCGCAAATGAGACCCTTTATTTTTAATTTTCATATTCTTCTTTGTCGCTTACCCTACTTATGATAATTTGTTCCCGGGTTAGTGCTGAAAATCTTTGAATGCAGCCTAAATACTATGTCGTTTTTGTTGGAAGAAAAGCTGGTGTGTATGACAAGTGGTCCGAAGCAAACTCCAAAGTAAATAGATTTAAGGGGGCTTGTTTCAAAGGGTACGAGAGTAGGAAAGAGGCCGAGGAAGCATTTAATTTTTTCCTCAGAAAAACGTCTGCTGAATCTTCATCCTCGCAGCCTAATATGTCCAATTCAAGCACGAATGATACTGGTGCCAATGATCGCAAGGCTTGTAAGAATGGTGATTTACTGAAGGCTATATCAGATTTAAGTCGTGAAAATCACAATCTAGCGAAGAGAATGGAGAAGAACTCCGAAGAGATAGCTATGTTGTTGGAGCAAATGGAACTAAGGGAGGAGTAAAAGATGACTTCAAATTAGGACCTTTACCTTTAGTATGGATACATAAGTATGTGTAGTACAACTTTGTTTAATTTTCTTCAATGTGTGCAATACATCCTACAACTTTGTACTTAATTGTTCTGAACATTAGAGAATTCATCATTATAACTGAAGTTACTTTTTTTTGGCAGATTAGTGGTGAAAGTATCTGACATAAAATCTCGTGTGCGCCAAGAGGTGTACCATCATGTAGACTTTGACAAACAACTGCGAATATGGTTGGTTTGTAACCATTATTATTAAATGTACATTTTTCCCAAGGTTATTTATGTCTAATAACTACCACCCTGGGACCCTTTATTAATATGTGATTTGCATATCTTCTTTGGAGTTCACCTACGTTTCTATACCATTTGAGGGAACATGTGGAAAGACTAGTAATTACTACAAGTAGTTGGGTAAGTGTATGGTACATTAATTGTCTCTATTTAAATAAATCATGCAACTGATGCTTGCATGTACATACCATCCTAAATCGTTTGTATGCGTGAACACTCTTGAAAGCATGTCTATTTCTTATAACCTTTGTTCTGAAGATACTGTCACAAGCCCATACGTTATACCGCTGATTGATCTGTGTTCCGACGATGAAAGCAACAAGAATCATAACAATGAAAAGTGTGAAGCTACTTGCAAGGGTGTTAAAATGCTTGTACATGGCTCTGATTTGCCCAAGAAGAAGAAGAAAATGAAGTTGTGTGAGCCAACAATGGAGCGACGAAAGGCATGTGAAGCAGAAGATGACACCGAGAAAGTCCAAG
Organism: Primulina eburnea; assembly: GCF_022965805.1. Classification (NCBI taxonomy): domain Eukaryota; kingdom Viridiplantae; phylum Streptophyta; class Magnoliopsida; order Lamiales; family Gesneriaceae; genus Primulina; species Primulina eburnea. Next base: position 35,927,269 of record NC_133104.1, on the reverse strand, counting down.
TTCATCGTTGTAACACAAGTGCAGATTGCAAGATGAAAAAGGCCGACCCTGGCGGAACGGAAATCCTCGTAATTGACCTCACCACTGACTGAAGTGGGTAGCATGTTATAGTTCTGAAAAAATTTCATTACTTCCCCACTCTTTTGAATCCATTATGTAGTACTAACCCTTTTGACGCCGTGTTAGTAGATTAGGCACGTTGGTAGTACAGGCTCCAACAGTGGGGAATATAAGACTTCGTATCAACATTTTGTAAATTAATGTTGCCAAGTAATCTGAAGTATTGTTATTAGCCTACAAATTCTTTGAATTTTGTTGGGAGCTTGTTGTTAATTTTTCTCTCCTTAACGTCATACTCGCACAATCCACGTTAAACAATTGAATATCCTTCATTCTATATTGTTGACACGATTGCGTTAATGTTTAGAATAATAAAAAGTTAGCACAATTTCTTCACATACCAACATAGGTAATTTCAGCACTGCACAACATGTGTGAGAATGTACAACTACATATACGACTTCTTACAACAGCAAAATGTTCTCACACATGAGACATATTACGTTTGAACAATACCACATACCCGACAATTGGTTGCGCGCTCACCAGTAGCACGATCATTTCCGAATATCTCACACCAGTCATGGTAATGTGTCCATTGCTTGTATCTCATAGAACGTAACGTTGGGTCGGTCTACGACAAATACAAGAATTAAAGAAGACAAATCAACAATGTAATCATTATTAACTAAACAATCAAAACATTACCTTCACGAGTGCCTCCCATGTTTCGTACGTCACATCGACTGTGTTATTAGAATCATTCCAACCCACACCACTTTTGCTTAGTAACATAACTAAAGCACTATATGTTTTCTTCCACACGTGGATCTTCGAGTTGATATGTGGATTTCCACGTAAGCTACTCTCGGGGATAGCTTCCTGCATTGCATTCTCCAACAAATTTAAATACCCAGCCTTAAATCCATTCTCACTTCTCCATCCCTTCGTTATGACATCTTTTAGTGCTTGGATTAGAACTTCTTCTTCTCGAGCATTCCAACTACGTCGTGTCTTCTCTTGTTTGTTGCTTCTACCCACAACGCTCGTAGACGATGCTCCACTATCCATGTAGAGGTGATTGAGTTGTTTATATTCCTGTGTACAAAAACATGAGCAACGTAATTCAACTGTGTCATAGTATGTGATGAAGTAGAGACATATGGCAATACTGAAGCAAACTGTAGTGGCAAAAATGATAGTGAACACTTGTATAAAAGCAAACATTGCATGCACAACTGTAAATAATGTCACAAACTTGTGAAAATTAAATTGTGGAAATCAATACAAAGAAATTGAAAGTACAGTATCAACTAATTCAAATGAAATACAAGCGAGTTAAGTGTTCATGTTCCACATCGACATTGCTAACTCGTCTCTCCAAGCATCCCACCCAACTGAAGACTCCAAACTGGTGATGTAATCATTTTGTGTGTCATTAACTGGGCTCCCAACATACTCTTCTACATTTTCCAATGGATCTTCGTCCATTTGAGCTCGTATGAAATTGTGTAGTAGAATGCAAGCCAAAATTATATGGTTCTGAACTTTTAGGGGGGTAAATAGAAGGACTTCGAAGGATGGCCCGTCTTTTTTTCAACAAACCAAATGCTCTTTCAATTACGTTCCGAGCTTGAGAGTGTCTCCAATTGAACAACTCCTTGTAATCTTCTGGCCCGCAAGCACGATTGCCCCAAGCATCACGATGATACCTAACACGGCGATACGGAGTCAGGAAACCCTCGACATTTGCATATCCATTATCACATAGATAATAACAACCTGTGTTTTATCAACATAAAAAATTATGAGTTTTACCAATCTTTGTAAGCGAGTAATTTGTTTCAATTATTGGTACATAACGAAGGAAGAAAGCAAATGTTCAGAAGTTCAGATCAAACCTCGTGGCATTCTCAATGAATCATCCCTGCTTAGCGCATATCTTAAAACTCGAGCAACTGCCGCGGATCCCTCCCAGCCCGTCAGAGCGTAGATGAAATTCATATTGCGGTCACATACACCCAACACATTCACAACAATAGTAACTTTTCTATTTCTGTATCTTGCTTTTTCTCTGCAAGGTACATGTACACCGACATGGGTTCCATCCAATGCGCCGAGGCAACCCTGTAAGCAATGTGTAAACAACCTTTATATTATCGAACGAAAGATTAAGGAAACAATATGTCGATAAGTAACAATGAAAATGAGCTATTACCTTAAAACACCTCCATGTTTCACTGCTACAATCATCATCGACAGGAGACGGCTTCACAAGGAGTAGTGGATGTAACTTCAACAACGATTTAAGAACATCATGAAAATGAGCACTAACTGTCTGTCCACTACGTATGTAATCATGCCCAGCTACACGATTCTTTTTATGATGTGCCAATATAGACAAGAACATGGCCACTTTCTCCTCGACTCGTACGTATCTTGAGTCAGATAACCCGCCTACGTTTGTTAACAAATAACATAGTCTTGTGAATGCGCTACGATGCATCCTTAAGTTAGTCAGACATTGGATATCTCCAACTTCAATAATCCTATGCAAATTGGTCAATTGAGCATGGACCCTTTCGATCATGCTGTACGAAGCAGCTTCTCTTCGACGGACACGACGGGTATTTGAGACAATTCGTGTATGCTCTCGTATTAGGAGACATAACATCACAAAAGATCGACAGAACATATGGTAGACCAGCAGAAGGATTACAAGTTTACTACCGTGCTCCATGTAATCAGTAAAGTCAACAGAAAACTGGAAATTTAAGTCTGATTAACTAACAAAAGACTGGAACATTGTAAACTAACAAATGTGATATAATGGATACCCGGTTAGAGGACATGGATGTTAACCAAAATCAAAATACCCAATACGTAAATTCGTTATCCTGGTTCCAGTGAACAAAAGTGCAAAAAACAGTTTTGGTTTAAAAATTTAAATTTTAAAATTAAATTCTAATTAAAAAAAGCATACTTACGAAATCTTACGAAAATAAAGCAACATGCTTTTTTTCAGTCTCCTACCGAAATGCCCTACAAGTAGCTTCAAAAATTATGGGGGAAATTGACAACTAACCCAACATCACTTCCGTAGCATAGCAAAAGCTTCCTTACGGTCACGGATCGAAAGAAATTAAAGGCAAATTCAGCAGCAATAAAAATCATTTCACGAAAAAGAAGCGGGAGAATGAAGTATTTCGCCCAAAAAAACCATACAACATTTACCTCCACACACGGATGCTTAGAAAACTGCTACAGAAGACAGAAATGTACTTCACCCTTCAACAGATTCGCAGCCTGAAAAAAAATGCGAGGACGCCATTGAAGAGAGAGGAGAAGAGTTCAGTATTGTTGGTTGTTGAGATAAGGGTGTATACAATTCTTTGGTCTTTTTTTGTTGGTGAGAGGAAAGGGTACTTTCGGTAGGGACCGCTCAAATAAGTGCTCCTGTTCACTTCAGGATTGTTTATACTGCCAAAAAGTTGAGACTAGTGTCTCTTCTTTTCACGCCGCTACAGTGACTAAATCACGGGCTGCAAGATATCAATGGTTGAATAAAAAACCAGTCAAACAACTGATTACATTTTAATCCTTCCCTAATCCTACGATAATCAAACCTACCAAACGTAGCGTATATGTACTACTGTTATATGCATATCCAATAAAAATGCAGTCAATAGTTTTGGATCCAATTTTAACTTGTTTTGACTTGGGTATTTCATCTTTAGCCAAACACCCCCACACTTTTTAGGCATTTGTAAGATGGTTTACGACCCTTCTATAATTCATATGGAGTTTCATCTTTTCCTTTGTGTGGTATTTTGTTTAAAATGTGGTTTGCAGATAATATTGCTTCCCCCCATAGTTTTTAAGGTAAGCCAGAATTTATCAACAACATGTTCATCATCTCCTTAAGAGTACTATTTTTACGTTCTGCAACTCTATTTGATTGAGGTGAGTATGATGCCGTAGTTTGATGAATTATGCCAGAGTTAGTGCAAAATTCTTCAAATGGAGCTTCATACTCTCCACCTTTATCACTTCGAAATATTTTGATTGTTGTACTCAATTGATTCTCAACCTCATTCTTATAATTTTTGAAAGCTTCTATAGCTTCATCTTTACTTTTCAATAGATAGACGTAACAATATCTTGTGCAATCATCAATGAATGTTATGAAATATTTTTTCTCACCTCGAGTTTGCACAAGTTTTGAATCACATACGTCAATGTGAATTAATTCAAGTGGTTTAGTATTTCTTGTCACATAATGGAATGGAGTTTTGGCCATCTTTGCTTCAACACAAATCTCACACTTATCTCGTGGATTTCTTTTAAATGGCGGTAGCACATTTAAGTTTGCAAGTCTTTGTAATGTGTTAAAGTTAACATGTCTTAATCTTTCATGCCATAAATTAGAACTTTCAAACAAGTAAACAAAATTTTTAACTTTATTCTTTGTCTCATGGCGGGAAACATTCATTACATTCATTTTAAAGAGACCACTATCTTTGTACACTTTGCCTATAAATACACCATTCTTAGTCAGGACAAACTTGTATGATTCAAACACAAGCTTAAAACCGGCCTTGCTCAATAAGGATCCATAAACCAAAATCTTTCGAATGTCTCGCATATGCAGCACATTCCTCAATGATATCTCTTTGCTGGAAGTCATATTTAATACCACTTTGCCAATTCCTACGACCTCAGATGTCGTAGAGTTTCCCATAAACAATTTCCTATCACTCACAGTAGTGTAGGATGAGAACATTTCCTTTTCAGCACAGATGTGGCTAGTGGACCCGATACCTATCTACCATTCCCTTGGATTATCCACCAAATTGGTTTCAAACACAAATGCGGATAGAATAAGTTCTGATAGATCTATTGGTACATGCCTTTCATGGATGATGTTGGCTTGCTTTAGTTTCTGTTGTTTGTTGTCTTTCTTTGGAAGACGACAGTCATTGGCCATATGATTCGGTTTGCCACAGTTGTAGCAAGTTCCTTTGAACTTCTTATCCTGCCCTCGTTTCTTCTCATTTAGAAGGCGCTTTCTCTTGTGACTGTTGCTAGATTCTGTTAGATTGACTTAGCCTCGGCCTCCATCGCTCTTTTGTGAGTTTTGGCTTCAGAAGTTCGGCTATCTTCCTCAATGCGAAGCCTCACAACCAGATCTTCAAGTTTCAACTCCTTGCGCTTGTGCTTAAGGTAGTTCTTGAAATCTTTCCACATAGGTGGCAATTTCTCAATCATAGCCGCCACTTGGAATGGTTCATTGATATCCATCCCCTCTGCCAATAAGTCATGAATAATAATTTGAATTTCTTGTACCTGGCTTTTTACAGATTTTGCGTCCACCATTTTGAAGTCTATGAATTTTCCAACCACAAACTTCTTAATGCCCGCGTCTTCTGTTTTGTATTTCTTCTCCAAAGAGTCCCAAAGTTCCTTGGCAGTGTTGACGGAACAATAGACACTGTAAATTGTATCATCAAGTCCATTGAGTATGTAGTTTCTGCAGATGAAGTCACTATGATTCCAAGCGTCAAGTGCAGATCTTCGTTGTGTGTCTGTGTCGTCTGCAGAAATGACAGGGGGGTCCTCCTTGAAGAATCGAGACAGGCTTAGTGTGGTGAGATAGAAGAGCATTTTCTGATGCCAACGTTTGGAGTCAGCACCAAAAAATTTGGGTGGCTTTTCGCCGTGAGCGGGAGCAGCAGCAACTGGAGCGAATGATGTAGTCGACATATCTAGAATAATAAAACCGAAACTTTCGTCTTGCGATTGTGATTACCCTGGATGTCTTGAACTGGAACAAAACACAGCAACACTAACAGCAAGTCTGGGCAAGGAATTTCCTTTCTCCGCAAGACGAAATTGCCCGTATAAAGTGTTATACGTTGCAGACAATCGTCCCCAAGATACAACGACTTCAATTCGAGAGTTTGCAGCACTTCAAATTCTCTAAATCAACAAACAAAACTATGCAGGAACTTTCAAGTATGGAAGAGAATAAAATGCAACTAGATGACATGAAAATTTCGAACCCTTGAATGATGGATGAGAGGAGTATTTATAAATGATCATCTGATGCGTAGAAGAAACACGTCTTTCCAGATCGGATGCGTTGAAGAGTCACAATTCTAGTCAAAGAACACATTGTTTGGTGGAAAAGCCGTAAAGAATAGATGCTAAGATTGCCAAGGGACACACATGTTTTCAGAAACAGCGCAGCGCACGTTCTATTTGCGCGCGCAGCCGCGCGCCTTATTCTGTGTTCGCGCACAGCAGAGCGCGGGCGGCCGCGCGAGCCGCGCGCCCTGTTCTGGTCGATGGCTCCGAAATTCAGCAATAGGCGCGCATCCGCGCGAGATGTGGTGCACCCGCGCGCGTAACTCTTTCCAATGCATCAACTTGTGGCTAGAGTGACTGAAAAAATTTATTCTCCAAATAAATTTGATCCAAAAAGATTAATATGGTCAAAGACCGCACAACACCAGGCCGAACCGAGCCGAGCGTGCGCGTGTAATTCACCGAGACACAGCCTATTAGCGTCTTCCCCTTCTAAAAACTTTTAGTACCCCTTGGAGCCCAAACCCTTATCTCAAATTGGAGCTTATTAGGGATACTTCATTTGGTTATTTTCTCAATGTGGGACAAGCCACATTTAAGACATCTCACTTCACTTTACAACTCCTCACTCTTCCTTAGGGATGGCAACTTTCCCCACGGGTTTGGGGCCCCGCGGGGAAAACCCGAAACGGGATGGGGATCCCCGTTTTTTTTCGGGTTTGGGTTCGGGGATGGGGATTTTTTTAATCTCCGATGTATTTAGGGGCGAGGTATGAGATTACTATCCCCATTCCCGAAATCCCCGAACTCACCCCGAAAATAATATCAATAATAAAATAATAATATTATTAACATTAATAATATAATAATAATATTATTTTTTAAAATATTAATAATCTTATTATTATTAATATTGATATTGATATTAATATGAATATTATCTCTAATAATTATAGATAATAATAACTTTTGGTTTGAGAAAATCTCTGAATTCGTCATCGTCTTATGGGGACGGAGATGAGAAGTTGATCCCCGAAGTTTCGGGTTTGGGGATTCCCCGAACCCTGAAAAAGCGGGGATCGGGGCGTGGATGGGGGTGGGGATGAATTCGGAGATGAGGATGGTAATGACAAACCCGCCCCCACCCCAGCCCCAACCCATTGCCATCCCTACTCTTCCTTTCCTTTCCTTTTCTCTTCATTTATCCAACACCACTTCATTCGAGAACAAGTCCAAAATGGAGACTTACATGTTTCAAGTGATTAGGATTATTAACCAGTTTTGGGTATTTCGTGTACTGTAATATTATAATAATCTTTATCAATAGGAAATTTAAATTATTCTTCCATTCTCTACCACATAACACTATTTGCTTTGTAAGATATTAGCTTCACAACACTTGGACTTATTATTGATTGATGTGATTATAATGTCACGAAAAATTAAACAATTTTAAAAATAATTTTTTTACAAATTAGTCGTACGTTTTTATAGCATATATTAGTTTGATAACAATGAAAATTAATAGGACAAAAACTTGTATGAAACGGTCTCAAAAGTCGTATTTTGTGAGACGGATCTTTTATTTGAGTCATTCATAAAAAAAATATTACTTTTTATGCTAAGAGTATTACTTTTCATTGTGAGACGATCTCACGAATCTTTATCTGTGAGACGAAGCAAATCTACCGATATTCACAAGACGGGGCATTAGCATAGAAAGTAATACTTTTTCATAGATAACCCAAATAAGAGATCCGTCTCACAAAATATAACCGTGCGACCATTTCACACAAATTTTTACCTACAAAATTAATACACGAAAATCTTGTTAGTTCTCTTAATTTCCCCACAAATTGCCTAGTCCTAATTATTTGCGGAGTTCTCGAGCACAAACTAGTTCAACTGCCACCCGGCCACTTCGATTCCGTTTCCCCACCATTCGATCCAATTCCGACGGTTCAGATTTACGCTCAAAACACTTCTGTTGCACATTTACACCCCCACCCCACACCCCTATCCCCAACATAGAATTGATCACGAACACGCAGGGAGGCAAGAAGTTCCAACCTCCAGCACCAGGCTGCCGCTAAACGCCGTGAAAGGATGGCGTCTTTGGCCCTCACCACATCCTTAAGCCTTTGCTTTCGCCCACTCTCCTCCTCTAAATGTCAAAAATCCAAAGCCGTCTATCCCTCCACTAGATTTAAATCAATTGTCGCCAATTCCACTGACAATTCCAAGAGCAACCCGCTTAGTGGTTTTCCTCGACAGAAAGATCGCGTCCAGTTCGCTAAGAAAAATCCCAGATTCCTAATCAAACGTGATCCGATTGTTTCAACTCCGTCCGCTTCCACTTCCGCGGTGCCGGTAGTGCCGGCTCCCCAACCGTGGCAGGGTGCTGCCATTAAACCACTCATAGCTTCCATAGCTACGGGTGTTATTATCTGGTTCCTTCCGCCGCCTTCTGGGGTTTCGAGAATCGCGTGGCAATTGCTTTCCATTTTCTTGGCAACTATAGTTGGTATCATAACGCAGCCACTGCCTTTGGGAGCCGTAGCTTTAATGGGCCTCGGCGCTTCTGTTCTGACGAAAACTCTTACCTTTGCCGCTGCATTTTCAGCCTTCGGAGATCCCATTCCCTGGCTGATTGCATTGGCTTTCTTTTTTGCACGCGGGTTTATCAAGACTGGATTGGGTAACAGGATTGCTTACCAATTCGTGTCTTTGTTTGGGAGTTCTTCTTTAGGATTAGGTTATAGTTTAGTTTTTAGTGAAGCCCTTTTAGCCCCGGCTATTCCCTCGGTCTCTGCTCGAGCCGGTGGCATATTTTTGCCTTTGGTGAAATCCCTTTGCGTTGCTTGTGGTAGTAATGTTGGTGATGGGACTGAGAACAAGTTAGGATCTTGGCTAATGCTTACATGTTTCCAAACTTCTGTGATTTCGTCATCTATGTTTCTGACAGCAATGGCCGCAAATCCTTTGGCTGCTAACTTGACAGCAAGTACTATTAATATGTCCATTGGTTGGATGGATTGGGCTAAAGCCGCTATAGTGCCCGGACTGGTTTCGTTGATTGTGGTGCCAATGGTTTTGTATTTGATCTATCCACCTACAGTGAAGAGTAGCCCTGACGCGCCTAAGCTTGCTAAAGAGAGGTTGGAGAAGATGGGGCCTATGACTAAGAATGAGATAATCATGGCTGGAACATTGCTACTCACGGTATTGCAACTTAAGAATCTAACTTGGATTATAAATTTTCATTTAGTTACTTTTTGTTTCATTTATGCTGCTAATACTATGTCTACATGGTTAGTTATTTAGAATTTGGGCTGCGAAAGTTTTACCTCTCTTTTGTTGATTGGATGTGTAAATTGTTAGGGAGTGTTATTTAGTGTCATTCAAGAATTACAAAGGTTTTGGCTCTTTGAATGGGAGTTAGAGTAATATGTGGAAATTAAAATACCCAAGATTTCATTAGCATATTTTCAGCTAATTTCATATTATATTTGATAACGTGAGAAACTTTATATGCTTTCACCAATTGTCTGTTCTTAACATTAGAGTTTATTGCATGATGGAAAGTAAATATGGTAAGATTCAATTTTTGGTGTAAAAGCTCTGAAAGACTTGTATCTTTTGAATAGTGCTAGTGCTTACTCCTTACCATGTTCTTAAGTTACTGAATTAATCATTAATTTCATTCAGTAGATAAGCGTGTTATAACATGTTTTTTCTCAAACTTCCCTTTCCTCTATGATCCCTCACATTAGTTGCCACAAAATTCATTTAATGTTTTTATAGTTTTTCTGAGTAAATCTTGTTTATGCGAAGCTGTTTTCTGTTTACAGTATCCAAAATGTGGCCCTTGTTTGAATTGTTTGTCTTTTATCCATGGCTATGGGGCACTGTTAAATTTGATGTTTCATTTCTTTAATCGTGTCTCTTATCCTGATCTTTTCAACAAATTAATTATATTTACTCTATGCAATGAACTTCACCCGTAATTTTCAAGCAGACATTGTTGTGGTGCCTTTGTGGTTGACTTTTACTAAAATAAATTATATGATTGCATTTAAATGGCTCAAATCCATATCTGCATACAGAAGAATGATAAAATAATTGGAGAAACGAAAAGGTCAATACTTGTTGTTCAAAATCGCGTGATAATATTTGGCATTTGGATAGTAAAAACTCATTTCTAACTTTAGAAGCCATTTTAGTTTCTGCTACTTAAGATCAAGATATTTCATTGTCTGATTTACTCATTTCTTGATCCATCAATTCACTTGCATTTCACGGCTATCTTATCCTCACCTTAATCTGTTCACAACTATATCCGAGTCTGTATTAGCAACATTGCCTCAAAAATTTAGGAAACAGGATGTGGTTCCCTCCGAAGCCACATCCCATTACAGATTTCAGACTTTGACGATACCTCCACATTTTTCGGTGGATAGTATTATGTGGACAAAATTATATCTTGATGGCATTTTTCAATTCCAAAATAATATTCTCAACATTACTGCTGACGTTCATTTACCTGATTTTATTCAAATTGATGACTACGTATTTTCCATGTATCAGGTAGGACTATGGGTCTTTGGAAGCAAGCTGAATGTAGATGCCGTTACTGCAGCAATTCTTGGACTATCCGTCCTCCTCATAACCGGAGTCGTCACATGGAAAGAGTGTCTGGCCGAATCAGTTGCTTGGGACACCCTTACGTGGTTTGCTGCACTTATAGCAATGGCTGGATATCTAAACAAATATGGACTCATTTCCTGGTTCAGCCAAACCGTAGTTAAGGTTTGTTCACTTTTCACCACATCTTACATTAGAGATGGGGAGCAACAATCGCCCTTCTATTCCACTTGGCCACCTGTATAGCACAATTTTAAAACCTTGCATGGAGCTTTTGTAAAGTTTAATTATTTTTAATTTTACTGTTAACACAAGCTATGATTTTTTTTCTGTCTTTTCTTATGAGTGGCCTAATGTAACTCCTAGTTTAAGATTTATTTTTCTTCTTGCCCTCTACTTTATATTATTCATTTGTTTCTAAGATGTATCTTATCTATTTTTTTCCTTCATTTACAGTTTGTTGGCGGCCTGGGCCTTTCATGGCAGCTATCGTTCGGTATTCTCATTCTCCTATACTTCTATTCTCACTATTTCTTTGCAAGCGGGGCTGCGCACATTGGGGCCATGTTTACGGCATTTCTATCAGTAGCAACTGCATTGGGTACTCCGCCATATCTTGGTGCCATTGTCCTTTCTGTCCTCTCAAATCTTATGGGTGGCATTACTCATTACGGGATTGGATCAGCACCCGTCTTCTATGGAGCTGGCTATGTGCCACTCGCGAAATGGTGGGGCTATGGATTCTTGATCTCCGTTGTGAATCTTGTTATATGGCTCGGCGTGGGCGGAGCATGGTGGAAATTCATTGGCTTATGGTAGAATCAGCTCTTTGGATGAACTCTCTCGTACAATAATTTTTGTCTGTTTCGATTGGTTACAGTTTTGGTTTCCCTCGTGACATTCACCGTTTGAACCTTTTTCTTTGAAGCAAAGATTTCAGAAGTTTAGACGGGATCATGTGTAATTTGAATATACGAGATTTCGACTAATTGAACTATAATGGGTTATTTTACGAATCAAATACAAATATATTTTAGGAGAAAGATTTGAATTTTATATGAAATATATAGAAAATAGTTGATTTAATCGTAAAAAGTTTATATAAATTGTTATATTGTCAATATGACTAGAAATGTACATTTTTTATCGTGGAATTAGAAAGTAAGATTAGAGGTAGTTTTTGTCTATTTGTAATACCAAAGATCAAAATATTAGAAGAAGTGTTCAATAAATTAATTTGTGTTTTGAACTTTATTGTTTCTTATGTAATGATTTTTTATTTAATAATATTTTACGTTTTAATATATTATGACATTTGTTTTATTTTTATACACATGCAAATTATATAGATGAAAACTTTGAATATACTATGGTACAATGATGTCGTACAATTATGTCGATCATGAAACTCATTTAAAGTTACTGTATATTTTAAACTCGTTTTTAGTCGATTCAATCACTTAAAATAAAGATAAATGTTGTTCAAGCTTGAGATTGAAATTTGATATGTTATGTCATGTTTTATTTGTAGGGACATGGAAATGTCCCATCATACATGATGAGTGCTCATATGACGAGTAACTGAACAATTCTCCACTGAATTTTTGAAGTGGTTATCATTTATGGAGTGTGGATAAGTAAGTAGTTATAGTTGTACATCATCAGTTCGACTCGAGATAACATAGAAACTCTACGTATTAGTATTGCACTTTGACTTGTTTACTGACTCTGTGAGGGTCATCGGATGGCGATGTTAGATGTATTTTCGACATACGTAGGAGCCGATTCATTGTAGTTTGGGATTCAATGCTCACCTACGAGTGTGCATATCATATATGATCTGGTGAGTTAAAAGTGCCGAGAATCTATTGTCAAAGTAAGAATATGTTTCAAGGTAAAATAGTTCCCTAGTTCCACATATGATGTCACTATGATTATTTAAATATGCATAACATTGTTATCGAATTCATATGCAAGCATTGATAAACCAATGATTGCAAATTCGATCGAGATATATGAGTCAGATGGACCGTATTGTACACTAAACATAAACTACTGGTTCTTGCAGATACTATCACTGGTACCTTGGGAATCATGAGGCGATGCTACTAGAACTCTTATCATGATTCAATGAGTGCAATAAAAAATGAGTTCTGATGTTTTTTCAGATCAAGGGGTTGATACATATAAGGGGGGCTAACAAGGATAAGCATGTATAAGGAACAAACATTATCTCAAATAACACGAGTTGTGAAGTAGTGCCCAAAAATCAATACACGTAAACCCCGTGTATAATTGTTAATATATATTTAATTAATAATCTAGTAAATGCATGCTATGTGTTAAATTATTTTAAAGGTAATTATATTTATTTATGCAATTTAAAATGTTTTCTTAAGTTTAAATTTTCAAACGAATATTCGAAAGGAGATCGGAGAGGTTTGAGGTGTTAAAATTGAATGTTATATATTTTTTATTTTAAATCAAGAAAGAGGGATTTAAAAGATTTATAAATTTTAGTAATTAAGAGCTAAATTTAATTTATCGAGTGAAATAGAGATAAGTTTTGAAAATAAGATATTTAAATATTTCCACTCGAAATATAATATTTTAATAATTTTGTATGGCTTAATTAATAAAATTAAGTAATATTTAATTATGAGTAGAATTTAAAGTTTGTAAAACTCATAATTTGGAAATTTTTAAAAGTCGGAGGACTTAATTAATAATTTAAAAACTTTGATTAATTAACCTAATTACCTAGCTATTATTTTATTTAAATAAGAGGTAAGAGTCCCACCCAAACTTCATTCAAAACCCACGCTACACACACAACACACACACACACTAAAACACACTACACACACTTGGCCGAGAAATCCTTCAAGGCTAGGGCTTGGGTTTTTCGATTTTCTCATAGCATCAAGATAGGGCAATCATCACACAACATTCCTTGATAAATTTAGTCTCTTTTCAAGCCATAAAATGCAGCAAACTGTCTTTGTTCGGCCTCCGTCCTACCCTGTGCTCATTTTTTGATATTTCGTGCGTTTTTACATTTCTTTTACTCATCGATCATGTTATATATTGTAGTTTGATACAAATTATGCATGAAAACACATCGCTTTGATTTTATTTATACTAGAACGTTATTAAAACTCGTTTCGATATATAATATGCATGAACTCCTTCATTTTCTTGAGTTTTTTATCGTCGTCTTTGCTGGTACGATCTTATGGTTTGCTGCTACATATGGTCATGTTAAAGGATGTGTTTAGGTGTCATTAGATGGTTCAAGATGGGCCGAAAGGCCGCTGGTGCAGTAGGAGTCAAAGAAGGCATCATCGCCTGCATAAGGGTGGTCGCGGCTTTTGTGGTGTCGGCTTTGGTTGTAGGCTGGACCATGGCTCATGGTTAGGGTCTAGGCAGGGTCTTATGGTCCCGGGGTACGCCTGATATGGGTCAGTGAAGGACTGGATGGATGGAAGAGATGCTGGAGTCGTGAAGGCCGTGTGCGTGCATGAGGGCTCGAGCATGGGAGTTATGGTTTTGGTTGTTTTAGGGGCTGTGCATGTGTGAATGGGCTGGAATTGGCTGGACCAGAGTCTTAAGTTATGTCTAAGGATCGAGTCTAGGGCTAGGTTCGCGCTTGGTTTTGGAATCAATAAGAAATCATACATGACACATAGGTGCCGTACCGTTACTCTTCAGGCAACTTGTGTTATTATGGTTTGTTGTGCATGGTACGGGTTTCGAGCATTGTTCGGGACTAGTTTAGGGCCTTGGGCAGTAGGTTAGGATGTGTTTTATGTATGGGTCGAATCCCGAGTCTATTGGTACGTCCTAAGTGGTTCTATTCAATTCGGGAATCGTATGTGTCCAAGTACACCTTAGGGGCTATTTTGAGTATAAATTTTAGTATGTTATGGCAGCATGTTCGGGAATGATCCAACGAGATTTTTGATGTTCGTAAGTTTGTATGACATATAAAAATAATTATTTTTGAGGTATGTGATTTGTCTTGTGGCCAAATTATGTTACGAGTTTGGAAGCTGGAGAACGTGTCCGGGAACCTCTCCAACATCTTCGGAGGAATTATCTTATGCTAGACAGTGGACATCCGGTCCAAGGGCTGTGGTGATCTCTGACGGCCCAGTACTGTGGTTAGTTTGATCAAACGATTTATGTTACGAGCCACTTGCATTGAACAAAATTCTACGCAAAATGATTTACGATTACAATTATTATGACGAGCATGTAAATATGATTTTATGAAAACTTTTATGAAGAAAAGTCATGTTATACATATTTATGCTTATGTTAGACTATGTACGAGTCATGTTTAAATTACATTGATTTTTATTAGGTATTACTTGTTATTCACGGTTTATGCATGTTGAGTCATTAGACTCACTAGATTTGATCAATACAGATGATGTTGTTGAGGAGACTGGAGGTGGTGACCTGTGAACAGGCTCGGGCCAATTACAGTGTAAACCCGAGGGCCTTGTAGTTTACGAGAGTTTATTATGCACACTTTAAAGCTATTTACTTTGATTTTATTGAACTGGTTTTGGTGACCAGTATGTTGTGGGATTTTTCAAATTATGGTGGATGTTTTAACTTGGGATTTTTGTGATTGTGGTTTTCAAACGTTGAAGTTTAATATTAACTTTATTTTAGTATTATTGATGACCATTATTTTATTTTATGAGTTATATTTATAATAAACTATTTAATAAAAAAATTAAATTTTTCCATAAATAATAAAGTAGTAGTATTTTATAAGACACAGTTCGTCACTTGTGAATCTACAACTAGCTTTATTTCTGAAAAGGGATGTAATCGAATCGAGCCGAGCCGAACTCTTGAATGTTTGAGCTTGATTCGTTTATAATCGAGCCGAGCTCGAGCTTTATTTAACGAATATATGCATGGCTTACGAGCTTATTCAAGCATTTATCGAGCCTAAACAAGCTTAATAAATATGAATTATATATTTAAATTTTCATTAAATTAATTAAAAAGTAAATTATTTATTTAAAGAAAAATATATGATTTTTATTGAAATTTGTAAATTTATTATAATAAATAAATTTAATAGATTTTTCTATATATTTCATAGATAATATGTAAAATCAATAAATAAAATATCAAAATTATTATTTTTTCATCTAAAAGATTACTCATAAACTTACCAACGAACATGTTCACGAACTAACGAGCCGAATACTATAAAGCTTGAGTTTGGTTTGTTTATCTTAACGAGCTTTATTAAATGAGATTTTATCGAATCGAGCTTCGAATAGCTCACAAACGGTTTGGTTCGTTTACATCCATATTCCTGAACTATTAAGAGTCATACAAGTATTGATTTTTAATTTAGGGATGTAAATGATCCAAACCAAAGCAAACAGTACCAGGCTTAAGCTTGGTTTGTTTACAATTTTTTGAGGCTCGAGTGCGAGCTCGAGCTCGATTCGAGCTTCTATTATCATGCTCGAGCTCGGTTTGTATTAAATTACTGAGCTCGAGAAAAGCTCGAGCTTGGCTCGTTAAAAGCTCGTTTAGCATGTTAATCAAGCCAGACTCAAGCTTGATTCATTAATAGCTCGTTTAGCATATTTGACAAGCTTGGTTTGAGCTCGTCTCGTTTTCGAGCTCGATAAGTATAGAATTGAGCTCGAGTTTGAGTTTGCATCGAACTTGTTAAAACTTAAATATATCTATAAACTAATTTTAAATCAGACATGAAATTGTAAATTCATTCATAAATAACCAACACGACACAAATAAGAGCTAAAAAAACATAAATCAATATATTATTGAACATTCCAAAATCATGTTTGCGAGCCATCTAAACGAGCCGAGCTACCTAAACGAGCCGAGCTCGAGCTCGCGAGTCTATTATCGAACATGTTTGCGAGCTCACGAGCCGAATATCCTTAGGCTTGAGCTTGGTTTGATTAAATTTTTGAGCTCAAAAATCGAGCTTGGGCTTGGTTGATATGATTAACAAACTCAAACGAGCTTTTTATCGAGCCGAGCTTCAAATAGCTCGCAAACTGGTTTGATTCATTTACATCCCTAATTTTTATATTCTCGCTAAGATAGTCAAAGTCAAGAAGTTGAATTTGATGACTAAGTTTGATTGAGATTAAACATATGGCTTCTAAATATGTTTATAAGTGAATTCTATATTTAGAAGTTGTGAGAGATATCAAGACTAAATTTGTGATGATAGTGCAACTGCCTGCAATTTTTGAAGGAGTTCTAAAATTAATAGCTGTCAAAATCAAGTCAGTGAAAAGTTGACTTTTGGATGTTGACTTTGACTCAGCGGTTTTTCGAAAAGTTTGATTTTGCATAAATATAATGAGATTTGTATCCTTGTCACATCAATGATAACTTCCTCTATTGAGATTATATGAAACCAAAATCATGGATTATTTGATGGATTAGACTTGGAGTATCCTAGTAAAACTGTAACTAGGTGTCCTAGTCAGACAAAACACTAGTAGTAGTTTGAGTGAGTCTCATGTGAGACCGTCTCACGGATCATAATCCGTGAGACGGGTCAACCCTACCCATATTCACAATAAAAAGTAATACTCTTAGCATAAAAAGTAATACTTTTTCATGGGTGATCCAAATAAAAGATCCGTCTCACAAATACGACCCGTGAGACCGTCTCACACAAGTTTTTGCCTAGTAGTTTTGACTCATTAGACTGGAATATCTTAATCAAATGATAACTAGATAAGATTACATTATCTAGAATTGATTTAAATAAGATTATATAATCTAGATAAGATTACATAATCTATATAATGTTCTAGTTAGATAAAACTCATACTAGAAGTTTTGACCAGTTGAGCCGGAACATTCCACTCAAACACTTATTAGTAGGTGTCTTATTTACTAAAAACTACTAGTAAGAATCCTGGTAGGATTCTATCACATCCATAATAGTTATAGCCAAGCATTTAGACGTTAAAAGTGATCGACCGATAAACACCCTATTGTTGGATTTAAATCATACAGCGTCCAAACAATTTTTTGGGTGAGCAGTATGCATGCACAAGTGGTGTAACAAGACCAGTAAACGTGCACAAGAAAGATCAGAAATCAGTGCACCATCTCAAAAATGATATCATACCAGAGAACAAGATCAGTTCCCAGTACTCAATAGACCAAAGAAGATCAATTCAAGTCCATCAAGACAAAACCATCTTGTAAACTCACAACTTGTGTTGTATTTTCTCACTTGTAAAGCGTCATGTTTTGTGAGCTTGGCGTCTAGTTTGAGATTGTTGTAAATCTTCCTAATGTATGATCTGGATGTGAACTTTGTAACTTAAATTGGATGAAATAATTATTTTGTTTCATAATTTTTTATTTTGTTTATTAAATACATCGGATAATCTCTATAATTTACTCGAGCATGTGTTTAGATTATGTTTAATCTATTGTGACCTTTCAGGGATTGCAAGGTAACAGTTTCAGTTTAGGACAATCATTATCAAAAATACATGTGAGGGAGGATGTCATTTTTTTGCATTCCCCCCTTTCTTCTTTTTTTTTTTAAAAAAAAATGTTTTTAAAGATGAATATAAAATGTTGAAAGAATATTCAAATAGTGGATAAAATGTTAATTATCAAATAATCTTTTTTCGTGCCAAATAAAATTTGGTCAAGAGATTCTTCGTAAAATTAACGTGACTTTTTTAATATACATTCGTATGAGTTTAAAGCAAAAATCTGTGTGAGAATGTTTCACGGGTCATATTTTGTGAGACAGATATCTTATTTGGGTCATCTATGAAAAAATATTACTTATTATACTAAGAATATTACTTTTTATTGTGAATATCGGTAGGGTTGACCCGTCTCATAGATAAAGATTCGTGAGACCGTTTCACAACAGACCTACTCTGAGTTTAAATACAGTTTAGTCACAACAAATATAAGAACAAATTTCTCGGGATTAAAATTTAATGAACAGTAAAAATGTCGTAAACTCTTGTATTGTGTACCAACGAAAGATTAACGCAGATTTAACAGTAAAAACGAGATATTTATTTGGATCAAAAGGAACCAAAAGCTTTGATACTAAATGATGTGATTCTTTAAACATGAAAAGCAAACACACTCAAATACGGAGTTACGTCATCGATTCAATGAAATAAAGAACGTTGGGTTGTCTCGATCTTTTTGAAACAAATAAAGATTTGTAATATTAACCTCTAAGCTACGAAAAACTTAGCAATAAATATTCATGAAGATAGACAACAGATATCAAACGAATTTTCAATGAACTCATTTTTGACAATTCGATCTAAGAACAATCGACACACGCCACAAAGATTAAATCTTTGATAAGTTTAATTTTTGTGTGTACAAAGAAAAGCTTAGAAAATTTCAAGAGAAAACTCACAAATTTGATAATGTATGGAATAATCGAGTTCGAAAAACTCGATTTCAAATTGTTTTTAAATTATTTTTAATTTTTTTAAATAATATATGGAGTAGCTCAGACTCATAAATACTCGGGCTCGAGTTTTGACGGGGCTCGAGTCGATCTACTCACCTTTTACAACAAACTAAATACAATATGAGATACACATTTAGGAAGATGAAATCGGAATCGAACAGCTTGTAGTCACAACTTAATAATATAAATGGAAGTTTGTTACTTAAATTTTATAGATGAATTAGGAAAAAAAATGAAGCAGTTTTCTTATTTTTAGTATAAACATTCACTTTGTAATTATTTAAATTTAAAATTGAAACTAAATCTTGTATACATTTGATGTAAATACATTTTATAATTAATTGTTTAAATTTTGTTTCTAAGTTTAGGAATTGGCATCAAAAAATTGTAAATTGGTTCCCAAAATTCCAAAAAGAAATATTTCTATGATCTAACCTGGAGTTGTTCTGTCCACGTTCAAGTATCTATTCTAATATAAATATTACTTTGGACATATATAATTTGAATTATCGAACTATTCATAAAATTAAATAATAATATATATATATAATAATAATAATAATAATAATAATACATATTAAAAACAAAACAAAACAAGTTCGGAAATTTTTGAATATAAAAAGACGAAGTTGGTGAAAAATCTCCAATCAAAATATTTCTTTGAATTCATTTCTTACCCACAAAATTGTGGTACTATGTCATACAAAATATGGTACACTTCATGTGGAAATATGGTACTAAAAAAATACTTAGGGACTGAACACAAAAAAATTCGACAGCAGGGGACGGAACGGCAATTTCCCGATATAAAAATTGACTGAGCAAGCATTATCTATTTGACGTCCAGATTCACTGCACCAAGCCTTTGATGCTTTCTCCCATATCTCCTTTTACTCTCTCTTTTGACTCTACGACTTGTGCCGTCTACGTCACGCGCACTATTTTCCCGTGCTTAACCAAATATTCTCATTTATTTTTTTGGAACACCTTCAATTTTTTTTTCCTTCTAATTTTTAATTAATGAGATTTTTTTCCCCAAAACTAAACTAGTGAAATATAAAATCAAATTAAAAAGAAAAATAATACATGATATTGACATAGTTATTCAATTTTTTTATAGAAAATTTTGAGAAATTTAAAATTAAGAAGAGAAATTTGCAGTTCAAAATTTGAGTGAGTCTCATGTAAGACCGTCTCACGAGCCATAATCTATGAGACGGGTCAATCCTACCCATATTCACAATAAAAAGTAATACACTTAGCATAAAAAATAATATTTTTTCATTGGTGACTCAAATAAGAGATCCGTCTTACAAATACGACTCGTGAGATCGTCTCACACAAGTTTGTGCCTCAAAATTTTCAAGAAGTTCTTTCAAATTTAGAGGGATTTTCTAAATTGTTCCAAAAAAAATATTTTGATCAATGATTATATAAATAATATTGAATTCGTAAATTGAATGTGTTAATTAATTAATAATAAATAAATGATGGCGTGTGCCGAAGAGGCGTCGATGGAGCGCGTGGAGTGCCAACGGAAGCAGATTCCGTAGAGAAGCTCATCACCTCCAGTTCTTCGTCGTCATTTCATTTCGACCAAAAGTTAAAATATCTCGCCATCGATCGAAACCCTAGCCCAGCATGGCGACGTCATTTGGTGGGGCAGCAATAGCCAAGGATCCCAAGCTGCAGATTTCTAGAAACTTCAGTGGCTTGAAGAATGCATCCACTTTGATTCTGCTTACCAAATTCCGTCAGGTTTCTAGCGCATCATCCCCTCCTTCGATTGTGGCCGTCAAAGCTGTTTCCACGGTACCTATTCGATTTTCGCTTTTCAGTTGTCACTACGGATTGGAAGTCATGCCTCTTTAGTTTAACGAATAAAGTTTTTGTTTTTTTTTTTTATAAATATTTTTGTTGGGGGAGAGGGTGGATGTTTCGGTCATGCATGGAGTGCAGCATTTGGTAATTGCCTGTATTGCAATAAACATGAAGATGTTTTACATAAAAAAATCATATGGTTTCTGTTGTCATGGTGGTATGGTCAATTGGTCGTTTGATAATGTTTTCTATGTATTAAATTGTTGTAATGTGCTCTTGAATTTGAAGAATGATGATTTTGATTGACTCACTGAACAACTTATAGACTATATTGCGATGCAAGCTAATTTCAAGATGCTGTTTTAACTTATATCATGATCTCTCTTCATTATCGCAAGACTCTACTCTGCATTTGATGAAATGATCATCTTGATTCATGTATTGAGCAATTTATTGGTTATATTTTTTGCTTCAAGCCAATTCCCAGATACTGTTTTAGTTTATATGTTATGATCTCGCTTCAGTATTGCAAGAGTTAACATTTCTATAAATTATGATTTTAATTCAAATTTTATTGATTATATTTGTGCTGGGACTCAGTTTTATTCGATGTGGTGTATCCAACTTCGCTTATCTTACCTATGCTTTTTTCTGATCATTGTTTCTTTCCATCTAACCAATTTGACTTCTGCTGAAACTGATATGCATGCATTTATTATAATTTGTTACTTCCTTTGCAGCCTCTTAAACCAGATGCTTCAGTCGAGATTAAACGCAGTAAGGTCGAAATCATCAAAGAGCACAGTAACTTCATAAGATATCCTCTCAATGAGGAGTTATTAACTGATTCTCCAAATATTAATGAAGCTGCTACACAAATAATCAAGTTCCATGGTAGCTATCAACAGTATAACCGAGATGAACGTGGCACAAGGTCTTATTCGTTTATGCTTCGTACGAAGAACCCTAGTGGAAAAGTTTCAAACAAACTCTATCTGGTTATGGATGATCTAGCTGATCAGTTTGGGATTCAAACACTTCGTTTGACAACTCGGCAAACGTTTCAGCTCCATGGTGTTTTGAAAAAAGATCTCAAGATAGTCATGAGTACAATCATTAAGAACATGGGCTCGACACTTGGTGCTTGTGGTGATCTCAACAGAAATGTCCTTGCCCCGGCAGCACCATTTTTTCGAAAAGATTATCTTTTAGCACAGAAAACTGCTAGAAGATATTGCTGCACTTTTAACTCCACAGTCAGGGTTTTATTATGATATGTGGGTGGATGGAGAACAATTCATGTCTGCTGAATCCCCTGAAGTAGTTAAGGCTCGAAATGATAACTCCCATGGTACAAATTTTCCCAATTCACCTGAGCCCATATATGGAACACAGTTCATGCCAAGAAAGTTCAAGATTGCAGTCACCGTCCCCACGGACAACTCGGTGGATCTTTTTACTAACGATATTGGAGTAGTTGTTGTATCTGATGCTGATGGGGAGCCACAGGGATTTAACATATATGTAAATATATTTCTTTTTCGTTTTTTATCCAAAAAATTAGTAGTAGTTGATATTTTCTGACTCGGTGGTTGTATATTTGCAGGTTGGTGGTGGGATGGGAAGAACACATAGATTGGAATCTACTTTCCCTCGATTAGCAGAACCATTGGGTTATGTGCCGAAAGATGATATATTATATGCAGTCAAGGCTATCGCTGTCACTCAAAGAGAAAATGGAAGGAGAGATGATCGAAAGTACAGTAGAATGAAATACTTGCTTAGTTCGTGGGGGATAGAAAAGTTTAGAAGTGTGGTCGAGCAATACTATGGGAAGAAGTTTAAACCTTGCCATGAGTTACCCGATTGGGAATTTAAAAGCTATCTCGGTTGGCACGAGCAGGTTGGCTTGACAGTAGTAGGAGACGAAGCTCTAACGTGAAACTTTTTAATCTTTTTACCGCATCATGTCAATTTTTTAATCCGTGTATCATGTGACTTTTTCTGCAATTGATTGTTCAAATGCTTGTTTTGCAGGGAGATGGTGGTTTATTTTGTGGTCTTCATGTGGATAATGGCCGTATCAAGGGAACAATGAAGACGATTTTAAGGGAAATTATTGAGAAGTATAATTTGAACGTGCGTATCACACCTAACCAAAATATTATCTTGTGTGATGTCCGGCAAGCATGGAAGCGCCCTATCACTACAGCTCTTGCTCAGGGTGGTCTACTGGTAAAAAATATTCAGAATTTCAGCTTTTATAATTTTCTTAACCTTTGAGAGTATTCTTGCTGTGTTTGGCAAAAAGACAGCTACTTGTCTCGATTTCTGGGAATTGCATAATGCTCGAGCGAAGTAGCTTCAGTCACACAATCTGGATTTGAACATTGTAATTCGGATTTCACAAATGTATTAGTATGTTCCCAAGGATCGACGAAAGTCAGTATTTCATTTAAAAGAAATCTGGGTCTGGAGCAAGGAGAGTGGGAAGTTTTTCTATTGGAATTTTTAATTTTTTGCATTGGTTTTATTTTGAAGTTTATGCTGCTATTCTTTTGTAGAAATCTGATTTTTTTTAGTTTGGCTGTATAAACCTTTTTTTTTTGGAACAGCAACCAAGGTTTGTAGATCCGCTCAACTTGACAGCGATGGCATGCCCTGCTTTTCCTCTTTGTCCTTTGGCTATTACAGAAGCTGAACGAGGAATACCTGACATCTTGAAGAGAATTCGTGCTGTTTTTGAAAAGGTAATATCTTACATTTGCCACTTATACCAAACTGGAAATATACAGAAACTCCAATACAACATGCTACAATTGTAGTTGTCATCTGAAGCTTGTCAACAAAAAACATCCTTGTTTCAGGTTGGTCTCAAGTATAATGAATCCGTGGTAATAAGGATAACAGGTTGCCCCAATGGTTGTGCTAGACCGTACATGGCTGAGCTCGGGTTGGTTGGTGACGGTCCAAATAGTTACCAGGTAAACTAAGTCACCAAATCATTGTTTTAGGACTCCTTAAATGGATTGAAATTAGTTCATATAAACAAGTGCTGCTGCTCCATCTATGGTACAGATTTGGCTCGGTGGGAATCCAAACCAAACTTCATTAGCAAAAGCATTCAAGGATAAGGTTAAGCTTCATAATCTTGAGGATGTTTTTGTACCTCTATTTTACCACTGGAAACGCAAGCGGCTCTCTAAAGAATCATTTGGTGACTTCACAATTCGCATGGTAAGTCATGATAAATACTAGGTTACGAAACAGCATAAGCTCTAAACATTTTGAAGAATCTGCTGATCCCTTATTGCACCGTGGCCGAGAAAGAAAATTGTGTTGAAAAATTGAAAAAAATTAGAGAATGAAATCATATTTTTTATATATATATATATATATAATACATAAAAATATGCAAGTAGTTTGGAAGTATTAAGGAGAAATTTTGTTTTGGGGGGTGGTGCCCTACACTATCTAGCCAGCCTCTGGCTCTGCTGTTGATATTGTCTGATTAAATATGAATTGATTGCTATTTCAAGCATCTGAATGAACTATTGACCAGGGAACGGAGAAGCTTTTGGAGCTGGTGGATAAATGGGAAGGAATACCCTTATCAACATCGCGACATAACTTAAAACTCTTTGCAGACAAGGAGACATTTGAAGCCATGGATGCTCTAGCAAGACTGCAAGATAAGAATGCTCATGAGTTGGCAATGGAAGTCATACGCCATTACGTATCTACACACAAGAAGCATATTAATTGAACAATCAATCCAAAATGCTACTCAATCTACTCGTGCAAGGGTTCATGCAGATGCACAAAACCTTACCTGTTACTGGTCGGTAACAAGCTCAAACACCGGGGACTGAACACCATTCAGTATCGAGCAATGAGTTCTTAACCTGTATCTGAACCTTATTTTTGCTCTCAGTTTTCTTGAATATATGATTTTTGGATTATTTTTTGGGGTTTCTTTGCTCTTTTTTTCAAGATTTGTGTTCGAAATTGGGTAAGTTTAATGCATCGTGTGCGTGAAACCTTCATTAATTGGATATATATATATATATATATATATCTTATATTTTTTGACGGCACAGATTAATTAAATATATATGATTTAAATATAACAGTTAATTATGATTAGAGTTAATTATGTCTCTAATATTTTTGACGGCGTAGATTACCCAAATATTAAAAATATATAATATTTATAATAAGTAAGAAAATAGATGTAGCATTAGCACAAGTGAAGTTGGGAAATAAGAGTAAAACGTTAGTAAAATAAGAAGGTTGAATAAAATATTTTAATGAATAGAATTATAAATATTGTGTTTGGATCGGCTATGTATTTATTTGGAGGGGTGAATAACAGCTTATAAAATTTTATATATTTTTCAAATTCAAGTGATTTAGTTGAGTTAGCAGTTAAAGCTTAATTTTCAATCAACTAAATTTGTTTATGAAAATTTGAAAGAAATGTTTCAATAAACTCCTCTTCTTGTTGTAGGAAGATATTAATAATTCATAAATTGATTTCTGATGGTTACAAGATTAAACTCTCTTTTTTTATCTTACATATACAAAAATAGAGAATGAAAATCAACACAATATATTCTCAAATGATCGAATAAAAACTATTCAGCTGCTTGGAGATTTAGAGCAGCAACATGATTTTTGTGATAAATGCTAGAGAACTTGAATGTTCGATTAAATATTCAGAATTTCAGTAATTTTCGATTATTGCCTCTTTAAATATTTGAAATTTTCGAAGTTTATAATCTTGAAAAACTATATAAGAATATTTGGGAGGCTTTCCCATCCATGTTTCATATAGTGGTTGTTCGCAGCATTTGTATGGATGTTGTTCAACATTGTATCATTTTCAAGCATTTATCCCCAAAATGATGGTGGAAATTTAGTGAATATCATCATAGATCAAACCATGCTTGATTATTTGTGGTAGGACGAGTCTACTGTGAGAAAATTTCATTCTCTTTTAGATAGTATTAGAATTCAGTACTCGAGTATTCTCTACATCGATCAGATAAAAATGCCTTGATACTTTTTTAAATTGTTTCTCTACTTCAGCTCTGAATTTTTTGAACATTTCAAAGTTTTCAGACTTGTATTTCATCAAATACATATATTCAGTCATCAATAAAGGTAATTAAGTAGGAGTACCCTTATTTTGTGCTAAAACTTAGCGTATCACATACATCTGTATAGATAAAATCCAATAGATCACGTGTACATTAAACTTTCCCTAGGAAAGATACTTTGTTCATCTTTCATTTCAGATATGACTTACAAGTAGGAATAGAGTTTATGTTTGATAAGTCAAACATGCTTTGTCCCACTAGT
Organism: Primulina eburnea; assembly: GCF_022965805.1. Taxonomy (NCBI): domain Eukaryota; kingdom Viridiplantae; phylum Streptophyta; class Magnoliopsida; order Lamiales; family Gesneriaceae; genus Primulina; species Primulina eburnea. Next base: position 35,900,799 of record NC_133104.1, on the reverse strand, counting down.
TGTCCATCCTTATTTGAGAAATATGACATACTCTAATGTGTTGTGAGTGATTGTTTAAAGACTATATTGTTTCTTTTCTATGTTTTTGAAATTGTTTGGACTTGGATATTATTAAATGGAATATCTTTTAATTTTAAGTTTTAAAGATCGTTTTTAATTCGTCGGTTCTAATTAAACACTCATTATTGTAATTATTGTAAATATTTTTAGCAAAATAGCAGTAATATCCAAATATATCAAGTATAAAATGGAAATAATATTTTTAACCAAATCAAGAACATATAAAAAAATCTCTTAAAAATAACTTAAAATCATTGTTCAAAATTAAATAAATGTCTCTAATAACCTTGACAGTTACTCTCGCTCCATTTCCCATCTTTAAGAATGTATCTCCCTCCCTAAGCCTTTTTCTTCTTGTCATCAACTACAAATCATTGCAAAGGTGATATCCACGTCTGTTATCCTATACCCAAAAAGATGAGTTGATTGAGACATTTACTTCAATATAGAACATATCATTGCAAGAACGCTTATGAGCTAGATATTTCGTGCAGTTGCACTTACAATGTCCAAGCATTTTGAAGTGGAAACAAATATGTTCTGACTTACCGTTCTTTATAGGCCCTTGAGTAGTCTTCCGAGCAGGTTTCTTGTTAGTCTTATTCTTCTTCGAAGGGCCAAAACGCTTCCTTCCTTTATTTTTGGTGCCTTCTTTGTCCCAGACAAGGATCCCACTAGAAGAATATGTTTCTTTCGTTATGGTGCTCTAATAAGTCGTAAGAATGTTGGCCAACTCCACAAGGCTAGCCTCGAGCTTATTCATTTTGAAATTCACCACAAAATTGTCAAATGAGGATAAGAGCGACAAAAGTAGCATGCCATTAGACAACTTGCTCGGTATGACCATATCCTTGCCCAGTAGCTTTTCAATAAGCCCAATCATCTTTACAACACGCTCATAGACCGATACCCGTCTCAGATGCGTGTAGTCATAAGCTCCTTGATTATCGCGTGCCTCAAGGGACGCATCAGCACACCATACATGTAATTCCCGGTAAATTTAATCCTCATAATCTGTAATTATTGAGTTATAATTTGATATGATTAGGAAAGGATTAACCGAGACATGATTTGAGGTAACGTGTGAAATTGTATGTGCGAGAACAGTACCATCGGCGCACATACGCGACATGAGACGCGCACATGCACGAATTGGACAGAAGGTCTCGCGCATATGCGCGACAGGAGGGCGCGCATATGCGTGAGCTGTGCGATGGGGCGAAGAAAATTCCAGTAGGTCTCGCGCATATGCGCGAGTTAAGTCGCGCATATGCGCGAGTTGCCGAGGAGAACATTGCGCAGACCAGTAGGTCTCGCGCATATGCGCCGCAATGGGTCGCGCATATGCGCGAGACGTGCAGTACGCACATTCAGCCACTTGCCTTGCTGCATGCTATGTGTGTATATATATATATACTCGTCCATTTTCAGAAGAAAGGAAAGAAAGAATCGAGAGAAGCTCTGGGGGGAAGAGTGAAAAATCCTTACGCCTTTATATTTCAATCCGTCCGTTCGATTTGAAATCTGACTTCAGTAATGTAATCCTATCGACGTAGGCTACAACTGGACGTAAGTTTTACTACGTTTTGACATGTTTTGAAATTATGATGTTGTTGGATTTGAATACACGTCATATATATTGTTCTTGACATGTTAGACAGCGTAGAATCGAAGTCAGATTAAGAAACAGACTGATTATGGAATTGTTATGATTTTCTGAAGCTAATTGACTGAGATATGATTTCAGAGTATATTGGTATTGATTATGAGTTGAGGGAATTATTATCTGGTGATGTTATACTGACCGAGATATCGGGATTGTGCGGTTATACCGTTGATTTTGAATTATTGATCAGATTGGTATCGATTTGAACGGTATATTGATATATATGTTATCATTGACATTGCCATTGCCAGATTGAGGGATTGACAGAGTTTGAATTCCAGAGCGACACTACAAACGAAAGGTATAAGTCAATGTGTATTGGGAGATCGACTTGAGTCGGTTTAGACTTGAGTCTCCCTAAATCACATACTTTATTTTATTGCATTGATATTTGCATGTATTTGATTGATATACTTGTTTTCTTGATATATAGATAGCAGGTATCCGATTACTTGTTCTCTTGATATATAGACAGCAGGTATTAGTCGAGTAATCTTATGACAGAAGTGCCTAATAGTGGTGGGATCGCCACGAGCACATTGCACGATGTCATGAGATAGTGTATTGACGGTAGTGCCATAGTTTGTCACCGGATAATTGGCTATCGATGTGGATAGAATTATAGCTCCTTCTATTACTGGTGATCGGTACTGTATCGATGTGGATAGAATTATAACTTCTTCTATTACTGTTGATCGATGTGGATAGAATCGGAGTTTCTTCTATTACTGGTGATCGATACTATACCGATCTGGATAGAAACAGAGCTTCTTCTATTACTGGTGATCGATACTATATTGACGTGGATAGAACTGGAGTCTTTTCTATTACTGTTGGTTGATATGGAATGCCAATGTCTGGAAACCGGGATCCCTAGGCTAGGACTGAGTCTAGTCTGAGTCGTGGAGTCACGAGCATTGTCGACAGTTTGATATTGATTATGTTTCAGCTTTTGATATATATTGCTGTTATATGTCCATGCTTTTATGTTTATCATATGATTGCATGCTTCGTTGATTTATACTGGGATTATATTCTCACCGGAATTATCCGGCTGTTGTCTTGTTTGTATGTGTACTTGACAACAGGTGGGACAGGTTCAGGGTCCAGGAAATGAGGAGAGATCGTGATTAGAGTGGAGGCTCCGGACTTGGATTAGAGATAGGGTTTGGACACTTGACATTAGACGTTAAACCTTAGTTGAATAAATGTATGTGGTACCGGACTAGTACTTTTATACACTGAGATGTATATATGTTTTATGTCACTACATTCCGCATTATTTTTTAAAAAAAAAATTTAGACCCTGTGTATTATAATTGTTTTTAATTAGTCCCAATGATGATTAAGAACATGATTAGCGTCCGGGTCCCCACAATACAACTCTTTTAGCTGCATACATATGTCAGCAACACTTACAACCTCCTCAAACCATCTCTGTAGTTCATTTGACATTGAATTCATCACATATATCATTTTGCTTGCACAACATGGTCCCATCATTTATCAAACTTGTGGAGACCCGAACGCTAATTCATTTCTTAATCCTATTTGAGAATAATTGAATCAATTATGATAACATGGTCTAAATTTTTATTTTTTTTTAAAGACAAATGCGGAACGTAATGGAATCAGTCTAATATAAACATCAACATAAAGTACAAGTCTTGTACAATTATATTACAATCAAACTAGGGTTCAACTACTATGTATCAAGTGTTGAATCATAATCTACTTCTGATCCGGATCTTCACGCTAACTGCAATCTCTCATCCTTTTCTTGATCCCGATCCTGTCCCACCTGTTGTCATGCACACATACAAACACGACAACAGTCGGATAACTTCGGTGAGAATATAATCCCAGTATAAACAATGTATACATGCAATCATATAACAGATATAAAAGCATCAAACAGATATCAATAACATGTATCAAAATCTGAAAGACATGAATCGATAAAAATCTGTAAATCAACTAGTGACTCGTCATCTCAGACTCGACTCATACCTAATCTAGGGATCCCGGTTCCTGTACATTAGTATAATATATCGAATCTCCGCAATAGAAGTCGATATGCTACTACGCAACATTGATATAAACCAAACATCCAGTGTCTTGGCATATCCGCCAAAGACTAGCCATCTCCGCCCATGATTCAATACGCGCTATGCTATAACTCAATAGACTAAGCATATCAATCTCATGAATTGCAAACATCAATGCAATAAAATAAGGTATGTGGTTTTTGGGAAACTCCAGTCCAATTCGACTCGAGTCGATATCCCGATTAGCATTGATTTGTACCTTTTTTTTCTGTAAATCTGACGAAGTCGAAGTCTTGAATCCAAAGCCTGTCAATACTCAATCTGGAAATGATAATATCGAGGAGTATAATATCAATACACAACTCAAATCAATACTGGATATAATCAGAACTAAATCAAATTCTGTTTCAACGGCAGAACTGTACAATATCAATATACCCAGCAATACAATATCAATCAGATATCAATTCCCACAACTCATACTCGATAACAATACAAATCTGATATCAACTCTCAATCAAATCCATTCTGAAAATCATAACAATGTCATATGGTATATGTTCTTCAATCCGGTTTCGATTATATGATGTTTAATATCGCAAGAACACCATATATGAATCATATATGATTCCTTCAATAGCATATTTTCAAATCATGTCAAAAAAAATAAGAAACTTACATCCGTGTGAAGCCGCTAACACGAGGAACACAAAATTATATTCAGATCGAAATTTGACGGGCGGAACTTGCACAATCACAAATCTAAAATATGAAAAGGCGTAAAGATTTTCCGTAGCTTTTCTCATTCCTTTTCTTGCTGCTGATTCTGAAGAATGAATGTATTATATATATCTCATGCATGGTAGAGAAACGTGGCTCATTCTTTGGGCAGCACGTCTCGCGCATATGCGCGACCCTCCTCGGCGCGTAACATCACGACAGCTCGAGCATATGCGCGTACCACCTCCGTGCATATGCGCGAGGTTCTCTGGACTTGGCATATTTTCCTTGCACACGCTCGCGCATATGCGCACAAACCCTTCGCGCATATGCGTGAGGTCCTCTGCCCATCTCGCACATATGCGTGCATCATGTCGCGCATATGCGCGAGGGGTACTGTCCTCGCGCATAATTCACGTCTTTTCTCGTCTTTCCCGGTCTGATCCTTTCCGTCTATAATCACATCAATTATCAATAAATCATTCAGATTATAATAATAAAATTCTCGGGTCTTCACTAGTTCCTCAATATTAGCATTCACAGCTGCCTCTTTTGGAGTGTTTTAATAACTGTATTTGCTCTCTTCTCCGCATTTAGAACGATTTTTAAGTTTCTTAGTCAATCTTGATAGTTAGGTCCGGTTACTTTATTTTGATCGAGTATAAAAAAAAGTGTATTAGTGACAACATCGCGAATATATTGAAATGCAACAAATTAAACGATAATGGTTATTTAAAATATTTTATAAATATAAAATATAGACTTTAATATTATGAATTTATCTCCCGCTATTTTGACTATTTCTCCATTCTCTGATGAATACGGGAAATCATATTTCATTAGTGAGTATGTGGAGGTCAATTGACAAATTATAATCTCGAATAATATCAGTCAGTCATAATTTCCAAAAGATAGAACTCAATTGCAATCCATGAAACCCCCGCGTAGTTTGTCTCACGTTTGATAAGGACACAATGATATGACTTTGTTTATCTTCGCATTTCAAGTTGGTCCATCAATGTCGAATAGCAGTTGATGGTCACCATGAGTTCTCCCAACAATAGGAGACGAATTCATGGGAGTTCCACCCAATTCACATGACATATTTAAGTGGAAGCCACAACTTTTTGGCGTTCAAACCTCCCTAATAATATTAGTCAGACACTGACTGCTGGTAGTTTTCATCTTGCAACCATCGTCGATGGAAGATAAGAAAAATTTTAACCCAATATAATTTTCCTTTGATGCAATAAATTTTGAATCATAATTAAAATGAGGGATTTTATTTTTGAAATTTGTCTTATCATTTTTTATTTTAAAATTGTGTCATGTGTATTTTCCGGATTCATGCAAATTTTTATTGTAATAAAAATAACACGTATACTCTTTATTTACTATAAATATCATATATCATAATAAATTAAGGATCATTGATCACCGAGAGTTATTTGGTCCATACGAGCCAAACACGGATCTAAGTTCGAATACGAAGTAAATGCACATATACAAATGCAATGGAGGTGAGAACGAATCATAAATACAGATGCAAATGCCTAAGTAAATGCATATAGCAATTGTAGTAGGGCACACCATCTTTCAATATTATAACATACACATAGCACTTTGATCATGACTCTCGATCATTTTTTGTAACATATAATATTATATATTATCATCAAATCATGTATCTTGTGAATTTTCACTAACCGCCAATATTAAAAATAAATTTAAAATTAAATAAGCACCTTTATTCAATTTTCAATTAATATGTTCATAATAAATTTCTTTTAAAAAACACATTCTACTATAAATAATTAAAAAAGCATTCTAATTATTTATTTTGTAAGAAAATATCCAAAATTTTTATCAAAAATTAATTTAATGTTAGACTAGTCACATTTTCATACAATTTCAATTTAGCTCAAAAGTTATTAAAATTATAAAATTGTCTTGGGGTCAAAAAATTGGGCCCGTGTGCTAGGGATTGCCCGAGAGTTTCGAGCAGCCCTAGCCAATGCGTCGTATGCTTCCGAAACACATTGGGCAGCACCTTCATGGGAAGGGTTGCGCCAAAAGCACTGCCTGAAAGAAAAAATATTATATGTAATTGAAATTTAAGCAAGAAGATGGCGGCGTTGACACAGCGGCAGCGTGGTAGTCTTCCAAGTGTTCGGCCGAATCCTAGGTAGAAAAAGGGTGGCTGAATGTATTATGAGAGAGAGAGAGAGAGAGTTTGCTTTGCTGTCTTGCAACTTGTGTGTAGTCTAAAATTTAGACTTATTAGAAAAGATACATGGATCTTTAGAGTCCTATTAGGATTCTTGTTAGTTGATTTTCCTAACAAGTACCCTACTAGTTTGTGTTTGATTATGATAATATAATCCTATCAATCAAAACTTCTACTAATACATTTGTCTAACTATGACTCCTACTTGTTATTGTTTGGTTAGGATACTCCAAAAAAATTCAATCATAGAACTCATTATCGTGGTTTCATCATAATCTGGATTGATGATCAAATATCATCGCCGATCAAAGTCAACTCAATCAAGGCCAACTTGGTCAAAGTTAACTAGTCAATAGTCAATTATCCAATGACTCAAAATATGGCAGTTGCCAATTTTGAAACATCTTTAAAAAATTCACAGCTGTACTCTTCTCACAAATTTAGCAGTCGTGCTAACCCACAAAACTTTTAAATATGAATTAGGTTATTTCTTCTACAAGCCAAACTTGGATACTCATCAAAGTTCAATCACCAAATTTAACTATTTGAACTTGGATATCTCAAAGAAAACATATAGACAAATATGTGTGCGACTCTCAGTAGTTAAGGGACATATATTGAACATCTTAGTATCCTTACTAATAAAACGTGGTACACATAACAAATACTAGTTTCAAGTTCGAACGACATTTATTCTTATTTTAGACGGTTAAATTAACTAGTTATAGTTTGCCTATAGAACATCTACTTTAATATTTTGTTATTTCAATTTTTTTTATTAACTCAAGTATTGAAAGTGGGTTTTTCTAATGCTAGTGACATGCACGGCCTTTTCTTTTCTCGAGTGCGCATCAATTGAGTTACTATTTTATTTGGTTTAAAGCGGCAGAGATAGAGATTTGATAATTGTATCCTTCAAATGGAAAATGGCATATCAAATGTCATTTGTAAAATCCTAATTCCATCCGTTTTTTACTATCATGTTAAAGTCGCACCCCGAACTATCGAAGTTGAAACATTTATTTACAACAATACATATTTCTTACGTAAACTTAAAAGTACAGTTAGCTTCATTGCCTTTAGAACCAATAACATATACGGTTACAGCAAAGAAATACTTGAAGATTTGTCAAAAGAGGAGAACATGTTGCAGTAGACTGCCACCAAATTGTATCAACTCTTAGCATCATCGATCTTATATACCAAGAAATTTAATATTCGAAAACCAACATAAATAGACAGACAAATAAAGGTGAATAATGATTAAAACAAAATCATAAACTGGTAGTAAGACGCTATAACCTGAACAATTAACACACACACAAAAATAGAATATGAAATGAAGCAATCATCCTATGCAGAGAAGAGCCTATGTTAGTGCTTCGGAACATCAGCAATCACATCCTTGTAACAAATGGGACAAGCCTGTTGTATCGGAGATTATTAGTAAAACTATGGTTGGAGGAACTATTTGGGAAAGGAAAGGAAGCGCGGAGGCTTACTTTGTTAATTCTAAGCCATCTGCTCCCACAAACAGTATGGTAGAGATGTTTGCAAGGAAGGATGATTCGCTTTTCGCCTCTTTTGTACTCCATTTGGCAAATTACGCACCTTTGTAACCAAATAAAACTATTACATACAACTCAACAACATTAAAGATACGAAATAAATTGTACACTAATGTTGAAAGGAGTCAATGTATTGATTCACCGATGTAAAAGGTATGCACTAAAGACAGGGAGGTTATTTCTACATGTCGAGAATTTTTTCTAAACATTGTGACTTCTTATTCAATAGTCATCACTGGCAAGTAATCCTTTCTATCACTAACACAATAGAAAATGTGGCACTTATTCATCCTCCTTCAATCTTACTTATTCAAAACAGAAACAATTACACCATATGGGGTTAGATGGCGACAGTTCTATAGTTAGCTCTAAAGCACATGATTTCGATCATCTAGCCTGAAAACATTTGAACTTTTGCAAGAAAATGATGGAAACACTCTTTGACTAGACCTGTGAACTTTCACAATCTAATGCAGTTTCCCATGCATCCAACTTGATTAATCGTGGACAGTATCAACTCAAAAATATATAACCAATGGAAGAAAAATATTGTTATCAACCTTTTAGCATAAGCTAATCAAGCATCAAAGTAGAAAAAATAGAATGAATCAGGAAAAATTGGAATGACTATGGCACAGGAACAATATACACCCAATCAACCAGTACATTTCCCGAGTCAACAAAAAACATGCACCTTCCTTCATGGTTTGCTTGCCAGTTTAGGTGGATATGTTATCGAGAGAACGTGGAAGTATGATCTAGTATTATGTGAAAAGTAACTAAGAAAGACAGTTGACATATTTTTTCACACTGACTTGGTGAAGATACTTGGGACTAAGAGCCTACATTCTTACCTTTCACCTGAGAATTTCTTTCTAAAGAAAAAGGTCCATTTGAACTTTGAAGTTGGAAGCAATGCAATTTGATCCTGGGAGAGACCCCTACTTCGAGTTCCAACTGTTTCACCTAGCTCAAGTAACTCCTGTAAGAAGGATTCGAACACATAAACTTATGTTTCCAGAGCATATCGAAGCAGAGTAATGGACAGCATGTTCAAACCTCATAGGTCATATTATCAGGATCAATGTTGTCTTGCCAAACGACCTTCATTCATGCAGAGAAGCAGAACAAATCATTTTTATATTCTTCTATCTCAAAATTTTGATAGAATGACGATAATTGAAAAGCTTTGACTATGAAATGGAAATTCACCTACTTCCAAATCACGAGCAGCCTGAGGATTCCGAGGACCTATAATTAGAAAGAAAGAGTTTTAGTTAAAGGATGGTTGTCATTCATTGAAATGAGAGATTCAATTGCAAAAGGAACACAACATTAAAGTAAAACTCCAATTAGTAAATATTACATCCATTAAAGCAGTTTGTATGAATAAATGCAATTTTTTTAGCAAAATGTACATTCATTGTGTAGTCATCAATCTTCTTTTCTCACCCTATTTTCACATCACAAACAAGGGCACCGATTGTTTCTCTTTTTTTAAAAAAAAAAAATTGCACAAGAAAACCCACATAGCATAAAATTACCCAAAAAGGTGCATCTGACTAATGCAAGGAACTTTCTGTAAAACAAGAGTCGTCATGCAAACGGAAGGAAGCAAGCTTTTCAAGGACTAACTGATTACTTCCTTTCACAAGCTAACACCAATAAGGCATGTAAAAAAAATTACACCAAAAACTGCAATACTAATACGAACACAAACAATTAATAGAAACCAACAGTTTCTGGAAATTGTCGTTTGGTTTCAGTCCAATGTAGATATTGTGGTTTGGTTTTAATCTAATGCTTAGGGTTAAGTTAAACCATATATAAACATGAACAGACAATGTCTTGATCTTTTCAAGTTATTATACGAAATGAAGAATTTTAAAATTATTTCATTACTTCAAATTTCGGTGAGCTAAGTGAAGAAAAAAGTAGAATAAAAAATTGGGTAAGAACAGAAAATAATTCGCAATTTCAGTTCGGATTACATGTATTTGCATTTTGGTTTGGGAAAGTTCATAAATCGAACTGATGGTTTTGAATTTTATGACACCTAAACCACCCAAACCGAAGAATATACACCCTATACCTGTAATCAAGAAGGGAAAGGAAATAGACCAGAACTCACACTCTAAAGGACTAGCATGGGAACCGGTATTCGAAATTTCTGCCTGGTGTACATGCGAAATAGTAGCTTGATTACCAGCCAGAACTGACGGACTCTCCAAATGTCCCTCATGTTGGTTAGTTCCTGAGATGTGATTATTAACCACACAGCCGTGCCCATATTCATAGTATGACAAATTCCCCGGTTCAGATGCAGCAAATTTGTATAGATTAGAATTCATTGCTGGGTGAGCATTCTCCTGCACATAATTCAGCCAGTCACATATATTCCTTCACTACATCCATGTTATTCATGGTTCACTCAAATTTTGAATTGAACTTGTTTGATATCCCAGACCAACTCAATAGCAAGAGAGACAAAAGACACCTCGGTTATATAAATTAGAAAGAATAAAGTTCGGCCATGCATTTCTCAACATAAAAACTCATCAAAGTTAACGCTATTTAATCGCATGAGCAACATGATATTGGTTAAAATACTCTCACTGACTTGGTGGAGCTTGATTTTTAAGTAGAATGGATAGTTTATAAATCATCTTCGGCTAACAGTTCTACATCAACTTGGTCTTTCACACTACCAAGCCATCTTGAACAAGCATCAAGACACTCAAGCACCTCCTACACAACTTGAGCTTAGGATCTATTAATTACAAGATCGCCAAATACGCAACCACTATGAGCAATGAAGAAACTATATTTAAATCTTAATAAGCAAATCCCATGAGAAAAAAGGATCAAATGTTTCTGATACAGTACCTGTACATAAGGAACATCAGCAAAAATGTAATTGACATGGTCATAAGTAAGACCTCCAAAAAAATCCACAAAGCTTCCAATTGAATTGTAGGGCATCGAATGATCTTGGTAATAAACATCCATCTGAGTATTCCAGCTCATTTTCGAAAAATAGTTCTGACCAATGAAAAAGAAATGATCAAACATTCAATCCTTACAGAAATCCATTTAAGGTTGTAACATTGAGAGCTAATAACACAAGCTGGAAGAACCCCGTGGGCCCATGTCCAAAAAAATCCAAATTTTGTAATTAATTTATCTAAAACACATGTATATAATTCGTTCCATCGGCTAAATGAACTTAGTTTCTCCGGGCATAAACACATTTTTTACCTGCGATTGATTAGTCAGAGTTCTAGCACGGACGAAAATCGGTTGAAATGAAGAAAATAACAAGATTTCTGAAAAAACAATACTGCCGATATACCTACAATGAAAACATCAAATGTTATTATAAATCCTTTTTCTTTTTTGCACTGAATAAAATAATCGTAAATCATTTTAATCGAGATTACAAGAACAAATATTTCCTCAACGAATAGAAATCCACCAAAAATATGTAATACTCGAGATCATGATAGTAAACACTTAAATCATACCCCGATAAATTATTTCTTAGCTTTTATACAAAACATACAGCAGCCAAATAAATAATACGAATCAAAGTAAGCTCATTTCACGATTTCTTCAACTCCCTCGAAAATGGCAACGAAACCCACAAATCAAAACCAATACCATTATACCACGTCCAATTCACGTCAAAAAAAAGAAGAAGAAGAAACAACCCAAACAATCACGGGCTCCAAAAACCAAACCAAAACTCCGATTTCAATGCGGCAATAGATGTACAAATCGAACTTGGAAAAAGGAAAGGATGAAAAAACTGACATTCATCGTTTCACGAATGAAAGTCTTCGGATGATCAACGAGAGAGAGACCCCTTTTTCGGTCTCATTATCTCTCCAACGCGTGTAGTGTGTGAAGAGCGCATGAAAACGAGAGCAATGAGTTCACGCCGGTCTCTTTCCCATTATGCATTCGGCCAAATGATATAGACAGAGAGAGGATAAAGAAAACATATCGTACAACATTCAATGCACTAGGTACAATTGCGGAAGGCGTATATTTCTGGCAAATGCGGAAAGTATCTGGATTTAGAGAAAATATATTTGGAGTATAAAAAATAATAATGATTTTAGAGTAATTTCTCAAAGCTAATTTTGTGTTTGCACCTAGTGATGTAGTCGAGCCGAGCCGAACCGAGCCGAGCCGTACTTTTGAATGTTTGAGCTTGGTTTGTTTATAATCAAGCCGAGCTCGAACTTTATTTAACGAATATATGCATGGCTCATGAACTTATTCAAACATTTATCTAGCTTAAACAAGCTTAATAAATATGAATTATATATTTAAATTTTAATTAAATTAATTAAAAAATAAATTATATATTTAAAGAAAAATATATTATTCTTATTAAAAATTGTAAATTTATTATAATAAATAAATTTAATTGATTTTTCTATATATTTCATAAATAATATGCAAAATCAATAAATCAAATATCAAAACTATTATTTTTTTTTATCTAAATGATTACTCATGAACTTAACAACGAACATGTTCACGAGCTAACGAGCCGAATACTGTAAAACTTGAGTTTGGTTTGTTTATCTTAACGAGCCTCATTAAACGAGCTCAAATGAACTTTTATCGAATCGAACTTCGAATAGCTCACAAACGATTTGGTTCGTTTACATCCCTATTTACATCTTTATTTTATAATTATTTTTTCTCGTACAAATAAAAATGATTAGAGGAATATATTTTTTTAAAATTAAAATTGATTAATATATAAATCTCGTCATTTTTTCTGATAATCACGGGTGAAATATCAGTATTGTTTCCCAAAAATTATATCTTTCTATTTTATTATAATTATAATGATTATGAGTTCGTTAACTTTTATATTTGTGTCAAATTACTGGATTTTTAGATTTTAAAAAAAAATGAATTTTATGAAAATTAATGTGAAGGATCAAATACATTCACCTGGATTTTAAAGACTACTCCTCACAATCTAGTCACACACTTGCAACTGATGGTTCCTGACATAGATTCTTTCAGGAACACTTGGCACGATCTTGTTTCGTTTTCTATCTCAAACTGTGTAATGGATTTATTTCGAAAAAATTACATGAAAGGGGAAAATGCTTATAAATTTTATTTAGACATACTAAATATTATTACAATAGTAATCTTCTATAGGTGAGAAGATAATTTGTTTAGCTATTTATTGTATCTAGAAATACAATACACATAAACTGAAAATATTATAATGATTTATTTTATAAAAAAATTGGAGAGCATGCCTTATTATTTGTAGAAGTTTTCCTCGGATTTCAAATTTGAACTTCATACTTGTATGTAACTTTTTGAATTATTGCTTGCATGTCGGTGAGTTTTATAGCGGGCGGTTGAGTGGTCTAATCTTCTACTTGCTAGTGGTCCATTATTTCATTAATTAGTGGACGTGTCTTTTTGTGATGGTGAGTTACATCTCACATGTCTCTTTATTTCTGTCACAGAATATTTTTTTTGAGGTTCCTAAGGAAATTGTTTTTTGTGTGGTCTCTCACTATTTGGTCATGTTTCTTCAAGATACTTCTGTTTAGTTCTTGGCCGAAAACATTTCCCAAATTCTGGCTCTTTTTTTATTTGGGTACTTTGTGCATATCTCTTCCGACGATCTTCCAATGTGAGCCATGATACAAAATTTCTGACGAGTCTTGTTGCTCCCCGACAGCTTTCTATTTCATGGAAGATTTATGTTTTTTCAAATATTTCTTTTGCGAATTTTATAGTTTTTCATGTCATTGTATTTAACAAGAAAAATTCGTTAACTTAATTCTGATAGAATTTAAACAAAAACTTGAGTTTTTCCATCTATTTGAGACAGACTCATATCCTTCATGCTCTTATGGTAGAGATGTCATCTTCAGCAAGTGAAAGCAATAAGGGGTGTTTCATTTACTTGATGAACTTTTGGATATTCACAAACCACATTTGGCCTCCTAAGATTGATGAGAAAGCCTCGTGTGAAGCTTTTCCAGCTGGTTCTGGTGTTGCACTGGAAAATTATAGCTCTAGAGTGTCTTCTCTGGACAAATAATCGTTATTTGCTCATGTTTCATGAACTGTTTTCTGAATCTATTTTAGTAGTGCTAATATTTTTTGAAAACTGTGTTTTGTGGTATAGACTGAGGTCAAAGCTCCAAACTCATACCATGTATTGACTTCCTTAATATAAGCATTGGATTTCATCCATATCCTTGGAAACATTCCTGTTTTATCAACCCGAGCTGTAGCTGAGTTAATTCTTATTCTCGTTTTTAGTTTCTCACAGTTCTACTGATGTACCTGAAATGGAAAGCCACAAACTTATTACTACCAACCTTAGATTTTTCCTTATATGTTTGAGGTTTACGATTGATTTATTTATCTTCAATCTCCGAGGTGGATGGTTGACTTGAAGGTTCAAGATAAAGATCTGGATATTCAATTTTTACTTGGGTCGACTCATTTATGTTCTTGATTTGGCGCTCGTGATAGGGGTACTTGAATCTACTGCTCCAAGTATAGAGCTTTGTTTTCTAAAACTCGTTTTTTGAGAAGCCAGTGGTTCTCAATACACTGGAGGATAGGTTTTTTTGTACAGACCATAATTGAGTATAAGCATGTAAACAACCTATAATTAGATCAGATACAATGCTCTTATCAACTTGTTATAATCTATTTCAAAGTGTTCCCTCAAATGCCTCTATAATTCATTATGACATCGACAATACTATTGTCTATATCTTGTTAAGAAACCTCAGTAATCTAATCACTTCTTTTTTGATCCTGATATCTAATATTAATTAGATTTTCTTGTTTCAAAATTACAAAATATTAGAATACAACTTGAAAATAATAAATCTCGAACATATATTTCAATCTATAAATTGGAGAAATATCGTGTCTTAAACATTGAACTTTGTATGTCTGAACTGTTTAGTCTTGGATTTGATACCATTTAGGACCATATTGTTATTTTAATAGAACAAAGGTATTTTGGAAATAAATTTAAAAAAAATTCGGTCTTAAAGATAATATTGAATCATTATTCGAAAGTAAAATAACATTTTTAACCACATAATTGAAATAAGGTAAATTATAAGAATATTTTAAGGTATTACGTGGGGTCAGCAGTGCTAAATTTTTCTTAATATTTATTTCCTGAAAGAGGGCAAGTTAGTTTATTTAAGTCTTAGGCAAAAGTAGACCATGAAATATGAATTGATTAGATCATATGAGTGATTCACATTTTTATGAAAATTGAAATATATATTAAAGATCCAAGAATATTAACATAAGACCACATTATCGACAAAAAAATTTACTTCAAATATAACATAAAATAAATCTAATGAATGGGTCAGTATCTCATTCCCATCATGAAATGCGAACTCCGTAATTCTTTGGCAAAAACTTGTGTTAGAAGGTCTCACAGTTCGTAATTGGGGAGACATATCTCTTAATTGGGTCATCCATGAAAAAATATTACTTTTTATGCTAAGAGTATTACTTTTTATTGTGAATATCGGTAGAGTTGACCCATCCCATAGATAAATATTCGTGAGACCATTTCACAAGAGACCTACTCTACTTCTTTAATACGTGGATCAATTTCCAAAGTCCGCATGCTTATACTCATTTCCACGAAAATATTAAATATAATTTTTTTAGTTTAAAAGGAAAATTCGGTAAAAAAAAAAACACACACACACACATTTTGCATTTGGAATTGTGATCAATGTAAGTTTATCAGAATAGTCTTTTTTTTTTGTGCAGTTTTAACTCATTTATTAATTTGTAAATTAATAAATGAGTTTTTTTAGATATTTAATAGTTTTTCAAATGGAAGTGTTTTCGGTTTTTTTTTTAAAAGAGCACCAATTTATTCTCCATCAAGATAACCTTAAAATAAAAAACATTGGTAACCTAATAAATGTTTGGTCAGCTGAAGAGCTGACGTGGCTTTTAGAGGGGTAGATCATGTGGGGTCCACCGAGGTCCTTTTACTGGGAACCGGAGCAATCGGTTGGTTAAAAGTTAAAGTGGTCTGAGGGCGACCGGCGGGCCCATACAATTATTTTGGGTAAAAGTTAAGGCCAAAGGCGTGGCTCGGTTTCTTGTGCTTTACTTCTTCTCTGTCTTCACCAATAGTTAATTCTTTTGTCTTAAAAAAAAGCTAGTTCTTTTATATAATTAAATTAATTGATGTACTAGAAAAAAAAATTATAATCATAAGCCAGAAATAAAACTGAATATTTTATATTTCAGAAATATAAGTTTTCATTTTTGTGTGGTTTAAATTAATTCAATTATGTTGTGACTAGGAATTATTTTTTTTTTACAACATCAGTCGATTGATTTTATGCATCATATCGAAAATAAGGTTAAATTATTCAATTATTCGTAATAAGATTATGACTGCAACACTTATTTATATTATTGTGACACTTCAAGCATAGTATTTTGGAATATCGACCGGATCTGATTTCAGTCGATAGTTCCAAACAGCTGAATTCGAGATCATCTCGAGGTTGAGTTTCGAGACAAAAACTTGTGTGAGGCTGTCTCACGGGTCATAGTTTGTGAGACGGATGTCTTATTTGTGTCATCCATGAAAAAAAATATTATTTTTTTATGCTAAGAATATTACTTTTTATTGTGAATATCGGTAGGGTTGACCCGTCTCACAGATAAAGATTCGTAATACCGTATCACAAGAGACCTACTCGAGCTTCAATTACAGTTGTCTCGGGTGAGATGTTTTAATTTATTTTATTTGGATTATTATTATATGCAACCCTTAATCCTTTCTTTTTAGAGTGAGTCTCATATGAGATCGTCTCACGGATAATAATCTGTGAGACGGGTCAACCTTATTCATATTCACAATAAAAAGTAATACTCTTAGCATAAAAAATTATACATTTTCATGGATGACCCAAATCAAAGATCCGTCTCACAAATTCGACCCATGAGACCGTCTCACACAAGTTTTTGCCTTCTTTTTATACACCGTAAACGAAAGAAAATAGGACCCATGGAATATAATCAAATTAAACCAATTTTTTAAATATATATATTTTACATTGAACTTGTATTTAGTGGAAGCAAGGAATATAATAAAATTCAGGAGATGTTGGACCCAAAGGAAGTTGTAATCCGTTGAACTTAGTTGTCACCAAAAGTTATATTCTTTATGCTTACCAAATATCTTCTTTTTGTTGGCCTAAAAACATTCAAAACCGCTAAAAATATATATAAGAACTAAATTGAAATAAATTTAATGATTTGATGGAAAAAACAAGATCTAGGGTTATTTTAATAAAAAAAAACTAAGGGTATGATTTATACATGAGAATGATGTGAGAATGAAATAGACATTCTCAATTTCGTTCAAATTTCCATGCTTGGTTCTCATTTGGAATAAGAATAACTATCCTCCAAACTTTCTAATTTAATTTTAAAAATAAAATTTTCCTATTATTTACTTTTAATATTTATTAGTATACATATTTATCCATATATTCTATCATTTTTATTTCTAATCTTTTAATTATAAAATTTTTATCTTAATTTATAAAAAATTATAATAAATTTATACTAATAATAATAAATAACTATTATAATTATTAGTATTTTAATATTTAAATAAAAATATGATTTGATTATAATTTTTTTTTATTCCATTCTTTTCTCATTTCATTTGATATCAATCATAGGAGAAGATGAAATTTCTCATTCCATTCGGAAATTGGTTCCATTCATTTCTTATATCATTCAAACGTATCAATCATGTCCTAAAGGATTTATGTAAAAAATGTTTCGTATTGAACATTAAAAGTAATAAAGAGTTACGTACTTATAAACTCAGAAAATATTTATGTAACAAATGTCTCATATCGAACATTAAAAATAATAAAGATTGACTTATAAACTCAGGAAAATTATTGTTGGTACTCTGATTAACGTGCATCAACGAATAACAGTAAGTCGAGGAAATGATGTATCCTCTGTCCGCAAGACGAATTGTCCGTATACTAGTGCTTTACGTCGGCGGCAATCGTCTCTAAATAGGGTGTATTCAATGTAGAGATTTAATGACTTTCAATGAGTTTTTTTAAATGATAGATTTCTGTGGATTTGGTAGATTTTTATTGACTCTCGTACAACAACAGCTATCAGACGAGCATTGAAATGGCTCCATTCGAAGCGTTGTACGGAAAGAAATATCAATCCCCTCTTTATTGGGATGATATCTCTGAGGTTCCTGAGATTGGACATGATATGATCAGATATATGACTGAAAAAGTGAAGCTGATATAGAAAAGAATGAAGGCAGCTCAAGACAGACATGCCAAATATGCCAATGTCCGACATAGACTATTGGTATTTGAGGCAGGAGACCGAGTGTTCTGGAAGATTTCACCTTTCCGAGGAGTTGTCAGATTTGGCAAGAAAGGGAAGTTGTCTCCACGATTTATTGGGCCGTACGAGATTCTCGAGAAGATAGGAGATCGTGTCTATCAACTCGCATTGCCGCCTTCTTTATCCGGAATACATGATGTTTTTCATGTATCGTTGTTGAGGAAATATCTGTCTGATGCTTCACACATTATGCAGCCAGACGAGGCCGAGCTTGATGAGACATTGGGCTACTTCGAGAAGACGATTCAGATTCTTGATCGGAAAGAAAAGCAACTCAGAACGAAGACAATTTCGCTTGTGAAAGTTCAATGGAGTCATCACGGAGTCGAAGAAGCCACCTGGGAGACTGAGTCAGACATGAGACAGAGATTCCCAGAGTTGTTTTGACTGATGTAAGTTTTCTATTCAGTATTCTGTGTTATACTTCTTATTGATATGATTGATTGCCTGTGATTTCAGGGACGAAATCGTATCTTAGGGGGGAAGAAATGTAATGCCCGGGATTTTATTTGATAAATTGCAATTATTGATTTATAATTTTCTGTAATTATGGACGGAAAGGATCGGACCGGGAAAGACAAGGAAATACATGAAATGTGTGCGAGGAACAGTACCCCTCGCGCATATGCGCGACACTGATGCGCGCATATGCGCGAAGTGGGCAGAGAACCTCGTGCATATGTGCGAAGGAGGTGCGCGCATATGCGCGAGCTGGGCGATGGTTCAAGTCCAATTCCAGAGAACCTAGCGCATATGCGTGACATGAATCCACGCATGTGCGCAAGGGTACCCGAGAGTGGGAAAAATTACTAAGGACCTCGCGCATATGCACCGAGTGAGGGCGCGCATATGCTCGAGGCGCTGTGCATGTTACGCGCTAAGAATGGTCTCGCATATGCGCGAGACGTGCTGCACTTAAGTGAAGCCACCTAGCCTTGAACATGCAGGATATATATATATATATATATATATATATATATATATATATATATATATATATATATATATATATTATATTTATATTTATATATATATATATATATATATATATATATATATAAATATATATATATATATATATATGTATATATATATATAACAAATTACCTTCGCTTGAAACATTCAGAAAAAGGAAAAAATCGAAACTCTCTGGGGAGCTTAAAGTCTTTGAGCTGAGATTAGTTATTTACGAGAAATCCATCCGTCAGAATTTCAATCCGACTTCAGTACTGTGCTTCTATCGACGCAGGCTACCACTGAACGTAAGTGTTATTACGTTTTGTTAAAATTTGAAATTATGCTATTGTCAGAATCGAATATGATTCATATATGCGGTTCTTGACATGTTAGACATCGTAGAATCGAAGTCCGATTGAGAAACATATTGATTATGGAATTGTTATGATTTTTCAGAGTATATCGATTGATATTGAACAGATTGGATTGTTGATTGATTACAGATTGTATTGGATATTGGTTATGGATTGTAATTAATATCTGTTGAGGTTGTGTTGACGGGAATATCGAGATTATGCCGTTATGCCATTGATTTTGAGTTGAATCCAGATTGATCAGATTGGTATTGATTTGAGAAGTATATTGATATGATATTATTGATATTGTCATTGCCAGATTCAGTGTTGACAGACTTTGAATTCCAGACAGGAACGGCGTCAGAACTACAATAAAAGAAAGGTATAAGTCAATGTGGTACTGGGAGAACGACTCAAGTAGGATATACTTGAGTTTCCCTAAATCACATACTTATTATTATTATTTACATTGATTTGAATTGATATGTTTGTTCCATTGATTTATAGAAGCATGTATTATATGAGTATTAGACGAGTGATCTTGTGACATAAGTGCCGATAGTGATGGAATCGTCACTGGCACATTGCACATTCTCACAAGATAGTGATTTGGCGATAGTGCCACAGTCTGTGACGGATAAGTCAAGACACCGGATGTGTGGTTATATCGATTGAATAGAATTGGGGTTTCTTCTATTACTGAATTCGATATAGGAATGCCAACGTCTGGAAATCGGGATCCCTAGACTAGGACTGAGTCTAGTCTGAGACGTGGAGTCACGAGTCTGATTGACGATTTTATATTGATTATGTTTTCAGATTTTGATACGTTACTGATATCTGTTACATGCTTTTACATTGTTTATATGATTGCATGTTTCGTTGATTTATACTGGGATGTATTTCTCACGGGAGTTATCCGGCTGTTGTTGTGTTTGTATGTGTGCATGGCAACAGGTGGGACAGGATCGAGGTCGAGAAGATGAAGAGAGATCGTGATTAGAGTGGAGACTACGGACTTGGATTAGAGATAGGGTTTGGACACTTGATATGTAGTTGTTAAACCTTAGTTTGAATGAATGTATATAGTACAAGACTTGTACTTTAATACTGACATGTATATTAAAATGTATTCCCTTACGTGCTGCATTTAATACTGTATTTTAAAAAAAAAATTAGACCATGTTTATTATAATTGATTAAATTGTCCCAATAATGATTAAGAAATGATTAGCGTCCGGGTCCCCACAGAATTCTTGGAGATGATAACGAACACCTCTAAAAAGAGCCAAGAATTGACATCGATTTGCATATCCACAATCCACTAAAAAAAATTACCTATCAAACAATATTTATATAATCAAGAAATTAATAGATAGTATTTTGCTTGTGAATCTCTCATAGATAGTATTACTTGCATAAGATATAAAAGATACAATGATAAGAAGCTAATAAACATATACATTTTATTAGATATTGATCAAAAGAAGCAAATAACAAATAAGTCTCCGACACAAAATAAAATCAATGATTATTCTTTTCACATATACATAACTTTCCATGAGTGTTTCTTTTTATTTTTCTAAACAAAGAATTTATTAGATTTACAAACTAATTATCCAAAAATAAAAATTTCAATCAGTTTTCATAAAAAAACAAATAAAATAAATAATAGAGTAAAAAATCAACAAATTTCAAATTCTATTTTATTGAGTTGGGACTTGGGCATAGAGACGAGGGGAATTGGATTTTTAAATTATGAATACAAATGTATTGAGTTTATAGAATATATCAAACAAACTTTCGAGAAAATTGAAAATAAACTGCAACACAAATGTATCAAAATCTGTTTGAAAAACAAACTTCAATATAAAAACAGATTTATAAATGTTTTTTCGAGAAAATTTGAAAGAAAACTCAATACAAAACAAATGCTTGTATTCATCTATACAAACTCAATACATCATATTTTGAAAACAAACTTCAATACAAATGTATTTGGTAAATTATGAAAACAACTGTGAATTTAGAACTATTATTTTTTTAGTATTCCAACGTTGAACAACCTATTAAAAAAATTCTTTATCTATCACACACCGTTTGATTCAAACGATAAACATCTATGCAAAAATTTGGAGCACACACATAAACAGATAAAAACAAACAACGAACGAAACACAGAAAGAAATACATAGAAATCATAATATTTTTTTATCAAATAAATAATGATTCAACAGAGGAATCATATCTCTGAAATCCGAGGAACCCTCGACTTATCTTTAGAGAGGAGAAAAGAGTCGTTATATTTTTTATCAAATCAATAATGATTCAATAAAAGGAACCTCTAAGTGAGTCTTGCACAAAGACGTTAAACTTGTGTATGCAGTCTTTGACACATAGACGTTAAACAAGTATTGGCTGGAAGGTGCTGCCTTCAGTATAAACTAGGAGTCCAGTTAGGCAATGGTGTAAGTCCTAAGTTGAGTGTGTTTGTACAAGGTGTTATATAAATCAAAGTCTTCTAGTGGAACATACCTGAGGTGTTAGAAGGGGTGACGTAGGAGCAGTTGAAGTCTCCGAACATCCATAAACATATCTTGTGTACTTAACCGTTTAACATTTGTTTTCAAACTGATTTGATCAGTTCGAGCTGTTATCAGTTCAGTTCTCACCATAACTAAACTGATATATGTAAGAAATGATCCCCCCTTATATCAGTTTACACAAGTTCAAAGTTTTAAACTTTTTAGCTTTCTTAACGAAGAATTATTTAGAGTATTTTTCGCTTGATTTATAACCAAACTCGATCTAATTCATCGTATTTACATTTTTAGAACATGAGCTATTGCAGCTCATTGAGAATATTGTGTTTGAAGCAACATTGTAGGTGCCTCGAACCATTCCAACAGGAGTATTCTCAAAGATCATATTACGAGATAAAAATGATTTTTTGTACGAGGACAATAGCATCGTTACCCTTTCTAAGTAAAAGATTGTCCCAAAAAACTTATTTAACCGCCCTAGAATCAAGTTTACTTTGAAAATGGTTATGAATGTGCACAAATTCAATTCACCCAAATGTCTTAAGCGGAAGATTACTGGAAGCACGAATATGAGGGCATAAGGAAGTTAAGATGGACATTGGTGTTCATAAATTTAATGGACGACTGAGTAGGGGTTGATTAAATAGGCAGTTGTAAGGACCACATCCCCTCATAGGATCTTGGGCACATTTATTGTGGGAAGATTAGACATATGAGTTGTGAAAGTCACTCTGGAGATAACTTTACTGATCCACTTACGAGCCTCTACTAATACGATTGTTTGAGAAGCATCGAAGCAATGTAATTGAGATTTATGGTTAGTTACATATAGAGCAAGTGAGAGAATGTTAGATTAGGTGTCTTGCAAGCTAATTTTTGGTTGGAGTTTTATTGATACTTACGTCGCAAATGAGATTTATTTTAATAATATTTAACATTTTATTTAAATATGAATTTTACTTTATATGTATAGCCATGCAAGCTTCATATACAAGGATCTTGAATACACTATAGTAAAATAAATATGATGTAGTAGTGATTGTATATTCTAAATACGTTCCTAGCCGATTGATCTATCTAAAAGAAAGATAAAGGTCGCTCGAGCTCAACACTAGAATTTGTGATGTTGTGTATCACATTTCATTGTTAGGGACATAGAGATAGTTAAACATACAGATGAATGCTCATACGATGAGTCTACTGAACAACTCTCCCTCAAACTTTCTAAATGGTAATCGTTTGTCGAGTAGATAAGTCCGCGGTTATGATTGTACATCATTAGTCTATAAGATCCGATACAATATTGAGGCTCTACATGTTAGTGCTGCAATTTGACTCCACCTCCATGAAAGTCATTAGGTTACGAGATTGAGTGTAGTGGTAACACAAGTAGGAGCTCGTGCACTGTAGTCGGGGATTCAACGCTCACATACGTGCGTGGATATACTTTGTGATATGATGAGTTAGTAGTTCATGAAATCTCTAGCAAGAGTATACAATGTGCTTTAGCGTAAATTACTTCCCTAGTTGCATATGCAATACCACTATGATCACTCAAATATAGATCACATAATTATCAAATTCATTTGAAACTCTTGATAGACTAGTGATTGCAGATTTGATCAAGATGTATGAGATGAAGGGACTGTACTATACATCAACCATAATGTACTGGTACTTGCAGGCACAATTAATGATACTTGGGAAATCATGGAGCGATGTTATTAGACGTTCTTACAACGATTCGATAGGTGCGATAAAAAAATGAGTTCTGACATTCTTATGATCAATCAATTGGTACATAGAACATGACTAACTAGGGTAAGCATGAATAAAGGATGATGTTATCCTAAATCATAATGAGTTGCGAACACATGATTGGTTGTATACCTTAATGAATGAGGGTCAAACAAGTACCGATTTCTTTGTTCTCGTTGAGATAATCAAATTCTAAGAGTTGAATTTGATTGCTAGAGTTTGATATGATAAAAAAATTATTTGTTTATAAATGAGATGGTTGAATCAAAATAATTTTTTTAAAAGTCAGATTATTTTTCAGAGGACTATATGTGTGGGGCTCTTAGCTCCTAATCGTTATTACAATGCAATCTGATTAGGGTTAATTAATCACAGCGGAAAATGAGTTTAAAATTTCTTTACAATGAGCCCAAAATATCTCTTCTGATATTTAAATACTAACAATAGTATCTAAATTCAAATCATAAACGCGCCCACACATAACCAAAACCAATCACATACAAACAACTCATACCCTCGGGACATGCCCCGGTATATAGATACATATACATATATACTGGGAACAAGACATAAACATAAACCTCAGCCCAAGCTGTGGCTCCCACCAGAAGTACCCTCTCCGGTCTCCTGATATCCTGGAGTACCTGCCATTGTCCACACACAAAGACAACAACAGCCCCCCTTGGGGGTGAGCAAAGCTCTGTATGGAACAACCAATCATATATATCACAGATATCTAAACAATGATATATGGTATGCAATGCATGTATGTTGTGGAGGTATCAGGCCAAATGCCCATCCACTGAGCACATGTCAGGATCAATCGAATCGCTATCAAATCAAATCAATGCTCGAGCTGGCACACCGGCTGATATGAGAATACACATATGATAGCGTCGACGAAGCGCCATCAATCCCACATCTCATATCCAATCATATGGGGCCACAATTGTCTATGCTTTACGGGTCATATAATACCGGCATAGCGATTGTGTTCACAAACCCCGGAATCCAATCAAATCATATCAGGGTATCCAAGGATCATAGCTCAACGTGCATGTCATGTATCGATGTATGCATAAAATGATGTGTGTTAACAAAACATTTATTTGGTACATCGATACTCAAATCTCAATGTCATGTATGCCACATCAAATCATCAAATAGGCACATAGACACGTATTCCAATCCAATCCAATAAATCCAATCATATATCATATAATACAGATACCTGTCGTATGTTACCCGGTCGCAACATACCTCAATTCTTCGTTTCCAGTTGATGTATTTAGATTGCAGTATAATAATCTATCTACATCAATAACATATTCATTTCAATCAATAACATACTCCAAAATCATTAATTTGAGTTTCAAATATCATTTGAAACTTCAAAAATTCATATCAAATCATAATCATGTTATAATTCAATTCCGACTTCGAATATGAGTTTCTTGTCGGTTACTCTACTACATAACAGAAATTCAACTTCAAATACATGCTATTCCAGCACTTTGATATTTCAAGCTGTTGGAACTAGAAGAAAATTACCTCAGTCAGAAGCCCTCGACGCGACGATCACAAATATATAATTTGTTTCGCGTTTAGACAGCGTTTCAAAGTCGAATCGGACGAAAGAAATCGATTCCTTTCTTTTCCTCTCGAACCCTCGGTAAGGAAATGAAGAAAGAATGAAACAAAATTCTCATTCTTATCCCCCACCGATCTCGCGCTCGGGCGGTAGAATTTATCGCGCCCGAGCGCGAGACATTCTGTCCCCGAGAAATGTTTACACCGCGCTCAGGCGGTTAAAAGTTACCGCTCGGGCGCGGAGTGTTCTGCCCGAACACTAACTTTACATACCTTGGCGCTCGGGCGGTTATTTTCTACCGCCCGGGCGCCACATGTTTTGTACAAACATTTGATTTTTGTACTATATTGGCGTCCGACCTTTCAATTCGAGTTTGTACAATCTCAATTCATATTCAATATTCATTTTCTCAATTCTATTGTCATGATATACATCAAGTACATAATCTCATGGCAATTTCATTAATTATCGATAATCACATAGGATTTACGATAATACGATACACGATCCTTACAATATGAATGTGCTATCATGTTCCATCAACACAATAAAAGGAGTTTATAGGTATATACTACTGTTGGAATATAAAGATAAGGAGTACAACTACTAAAATCAGTTTAGATAGACAACTATCTAACTTATGTAGAAGTATTCCAACATTGGGTGTCGCTTTGCAAGTGTTCAATGGGTGGAAATTAAACCACATTTCACAATAACGAACCATTTATAGTAATCAAATCAGTAATATCAGATCGTCGATTAAATTATGAAATGAATCAAAAGTTGGTATTAATATACGTTTGATTAACTTATAGACAAAAACTTGTGTGAGACGATCTCACGGGTCGTAGTTGTGAGACGGATCTCTTTTTTGGGTCATCCATGAAAAAATATTATTTTTTATGCTAAGAGTAATACTTTTTATTGTGAATATGGGTAGGGTTGACCTGTCTCACAGATTAAGATCCGTGAGACGGTCTCACATGAGACTCAGTCTAACTTATATTGTGCAAGTCCTAATTTTAGGAACAAATATTAGGTCCAGCAAACTTGTAGGTGGTCTGCACGAAGTTGGTCACCTATCTATAAATAAGATAAAAGATCTTATTATTAGACACACTTTAACCTTAAATTTTCGAAATCTCCCCTCCTTTCTCTCAACCTGAAGTGGCTGAATCCTCGGTCCTAATTTTTAGAGATTTTGAGCTCCAATTTTGTTCTTCATCTCAACGCAAATATTCTTCTATTTTTTTAGTGCAATCTAGAAGAGGATTAAAGTCATTTTTTCATGGACTTGATAGATGAGACCTTGAAGGACCTTCTGAGGTTAATTTTAATAAACATCATATTGTTATGATTAAAATCCCACGAATGTCCAAACTTATTTTATATGATTAAAATAAAAATTTAAAACTTTTACTGCGTCTTAAACATGAGAAAACGATACACCAACATCATATACAAGTTGTAAACATATTGTATATGTTCTTGAAGAGAAGCAAATGTATTGTTTTGACCTAAAAACTAAGAATGATAAAAAAGACTTTTTGTAGGAAATGTAGAGTAGATCAAGAAAAAGCAGGGAACACATGCTGCTAAATCCTGTACGTTCAATCTCGAACATTTGATATAAATGGGCCTCACAGACAGCTCATTTTATCTTTTAATTAATGAGGAAATTCCATATAAAGTTAATAGGACAAACTGTTGAACCTGATATGAACAATGTCGATTGTATATCATATGTTTGTCGACTACATCTTCAATTCACGTTTCCACTTATTTTTATTGTTTTAAGAATTTACGTTATAAAAACTGTTTACTGATTAATTATGAGTAATAAATTGATTTATATTTTATTACGAGACTGCTTGTTTTCAATTGTGTGGTTGTAAAACAACGTCAGTATCGACTAACCTCGGTCTTGAACGTGAAATGGTAATGAAATTTTCAAGTGTTGAACTGGGTTGTTAGTGTGTCATGATTAAGTTTCTAGTAAATGAAGGATTTTGTGAACTTTTCTTTAAAAGTATTTCCAGTGTTACCTTTGAATAAAAATATAAAATCCCTGAAGAGCGGGGGAAAGCATCCAAATAGAAAAAAGTTGAGGCGCCGACAGAAGTTATCTTGTTTATGAGCTTCGAAAGTATAAATAACCTCTTGCGTGTATTGATATTATGGAAGTGGATTGACAAGTCTAAAACTTGACCAGTACATTTTAAACCTATATTCAGTTTCTTGAGGAGTGTTGCCGTTGGAGATAAGTCACTTTTTTATACGCAAAGTAATACTGTTACTTTACTGCAATTTCTTTTGTTCTGTTTTTTTCTCTATTTTGTTATATAATCATGTCACAAGTAGAAGAATTCACTCTTTTTGACTAGCAAGCATAAGTTGGTATTTGCAAACTTTCAGTTATTTCTCTACCAGAGCAGTCTATATATTTATGGACACTGATGTTTTCTTATTAGGCACACTGTTTGTATCGGAAACATAAATTGAACGAGGCTTTGGAGTGCTTGAAAGGGAAAGAAGAAAACATAAATTTTGTTGCTGGCTTGGTTTC